>NC_069504.1:201601955-201901955 GCF_027579735.1 Bombina bombina
TGATACATGGGCCTTGTAGGGAGCATAATCTAAGATCTCCTTGTATGGTTGATGGTGTTTGCTCTAAGCAATTTCCAAAATCCTTCCAGGAAGAAACTTTGATCAATGTAGATGGTTATCCATGTTACAAGAGATAAAAAAAACTGTTTCTATTGAAATAAATGGAAAAACAATTGATAACTCTTGGGTTGTACCATACAATCCATACTTGACATTGAAATACAACTGCCATATTAACATAGAAAGCTGTGCTTCCATAAAAAGTGTAAAGTACATATTAAAATATATTTATAAAGGTCATGACTGCACTAATATAGCAATTAAAGAACATGAAACTCTTCTTCATGATGAGATAACTTCCTTTATGAATTCCCAATATGTCAATGCTCCAGAAGCAGTATGGCGACTTTTTGGTTTCCATATGCACCATCAATCCTACCATCGTGCGATTACAAGTTCACCTTCCTGGAGTACAGTCAGTATATTTTACTGAAAATAATATTGAAACTGCTGTAGAAAGAACCCAATTAAGAGATACAACTTTGACTGCTTGGTTTAAGTTAAACCAAGATTTGTCAACTCATGCATTTCTTTACACTGATATTCCTCAGCATTTTGTTTTTCATCAAAAGACAACAAAATGGAAAAAAGAATACAAGATCGAGCAAATAACACCATTGGTTTCATGTGCTCTGTAAATTTAACTTCAGATGTTGAGAGATTTTGTTTAAGATTACTTTTTACTCCATGTTAAAGGAGCAACTTCTTTTAAGATATCCAAACAGTTGATAGAGTTAAACTTTACATATTTAAAGAAGCAGCAAAAAACTTTGGCCTAGATTTAGAGTTGGGCGGTAGCCATCAAAACCAGCGTTAGAGGCTCCTAACGCTGGTTTTTACCGCCCTCTGGTATTTGGAGTCAGTCAGGAAAGGGTCTAACGCTCACTTTGCATCCGCGACTTTTCCATACCGCAGATCCCCCTACGCCATTTGCGTAGCCTATCTTTTCAATGGGATCTTCCTAACGCCGGTATTTAGAGTCGTGGCTGAAGTGAGCGTTAGAAATCTAACGACAATACTCCAGCCGCAGAAAAAAGTCAGTAGTTAAGAGCTTTCTGGGCTAACGCCGGTTCATAAAGCTCTTAACTACTGTGTTCTAAAGTATACTAACACCCATAAACTACCTATACAGCCCTAAACCGAGGTCCCCCCACATCGCCGCCACTCTATTAAAAATTTTTAACCCCTAATCTGCCGACCGCACACCGCTGCCACCTACGTTATCCCTATGAACCCCTAATCTGCTGCCCCTAACACTGCCGACCCCTATATTATATGTATTAACCCCTAATCTGCCGCCCCCAACGTCGCCGCCACCTACCTACAATTATTAACCCCTAATCTGCTGACTGGAGCTCACCGCTATTATAATAAAGTTATTAACCCCTAATCCGCCTCACTCCCGCCTCAATAACCCTATAATAAATAGTATTAACCCCTAATCTGCCCTCCCTAACATCGCCAACACCTAACTTCAAGTATTAACCCCTAATCTTCTGACCGGAGCTCACTGCTACTATAATACATTTATTAACCCCTAAAGCTAAGTCTAACATTAACCCTAACACCCCCCTAAATTAAATATAATTTAAATCTAACGAAATAAATTAACTCTTATTAAATAAATTATTCCTATTTAAAGCTAAATACTTACCTGTAAAATAAACCCTAATATAGCTACAATATAAATTATAATTATATTGTAGCTATTTTAGGATTAATATTTATTTTACAGGCAACTTGTATTTGTTTTAACCAGGTACAATAGCTATTAAATAGTTAATAACTATTTAATAGTTACCTAGTTAAAATAATTACAAATTACCTGTAAAATAAATAAACCTAACACTACACTATCAATAAATTAATTAAATACAATACCTACAAATAAATACAATTAAATAAACTAACTAAAGTACAAAAAATAAAAAAGAACTAAGTTACAAAAATTAAAAAAAATATTTACAAACAATAGAAAAATATTACAACAATTTTAAACTAATTACACCTTCTCTAAGCCCCCTAATAAAATAACAAAGACCCCCAAAATAAAACAATGCCCTACCCTATTTTAAAATTAAAATAGAAAAGCTCTTTTACCTTACCAGCCCTGAAAAGGGCCATTTGCGGGGCATGCCCCAAATAATTCAGCTCTTTTGCCTGTAAAAAAAAAACATACAATACCCCCCCCAACATTACAACCCACCACCCACATAACCCTATTCTAACCCAAACCCCCTTAAATAAACCTAACACTAAGCCCCTGAAGATCTCCCTACCTTGTCTTCACCTCGCCGGGTTCACCGATCCGTCCAGAAGAGCCTCCGAAATCTTCATCCAAGACCAAGCAATAAATCCAAGTTACCAGTAAAATAAATATTAATCCTAAAATAGCTACAATATAATTACAATATAATTATAACTTATATTGTAGCTATATTAGGATTTATTTTACAGGTAAGTATTTAGCTTTAAATAGGAATAATTTATTTAATAAGAATTAATTTATTTCGTTAGATTAAAATTATATTTAATTTAGGGGGGTGTTAGTGTTAGGGTTAGACTTAGCTTTAGGGGTTAATACATTTATTATAGTAGCGGTGAGATCCGGTCGGCAGATTTGGGGTTAATTATTGTAGGTAGGTGGAGGCGACGTTGGGGGCAGCAGATTAGGGGTTAATAAATATTATATAGGGGTCGGCGGTGTTAGGGGCAGCAGATTAGGGGTACATAGGGATAACGTAGATTGCGGCAGTATACGGAACGGCAGATTAGGGGTTAATAATAATATGCAGGTGTCAGTGATAGCGGGGGCGGCAGATTAGGGGTTAATAAGTGTAAGGTTAGGGGTGTTTAGACTCGGGGTACATGTTAGAGTGTTAGGTGCAGACTTAGAAACTGTTTCCCCATAGGAAACAATGTAGCTGCGTTTTTGCAGGTGTTAGGTTTTTTTTTCAGCTCAAACAGCCCCATTGTTTCCTATGGGGGAATCGTGCATGAGCACGTTTTTGAAGCTGGCTGCGTCCGTAAGCACCACTGGTATCGAGAGTTGCAGTGGCGGTAAATATGCTCTACGCTCCCTTTTTTGGAGCCTAACGCAGCCCTTCTGTGAACTCTAAATACCAGCGGTATTTAAAAGGTGCGGGGGGAAAAAAGCACGCGTAGCTAATGCACCCCTTTGGCCGCAGAACTCTAAATCTAGCCGTTTGTCTTTTTGATGATGATTAATCATGGGGCTTAACTCTGCATTAAGCTGCAAGTGAAATGATGCCTCGACTGCATAGAGAGCTTTTTGCTCACATTTGTTCTTTAGCTTTTCCACCAAATGCTAAAGAGCTTTTTGAAAAGTACAAAGAAAAACTAATTGAAGCCTTTTCAAGAAACCCTGGTCACACACCAGACTGTCAAAATTGTTTAAATTATGCACTTAGAGATATTCAGGATATCTTGATTGTTAATGGCACAAATTGTCAGGATTTTGGTTTACCAAATCCTCCAAACAATTTACCATAAAATCCCAGAGACCTCTATGATGCTTCTTTTGAAAGTTATACTGGAGTCCATATAAAGCCATCTTTTAAAGATCTTCAAAGACAAACGGCTAGATTACGAGTTTTGCGTTATGAGTAAAAAAAACAGAGTTAAGGCTCATAATGCTGCTTTTTTACTACCGCTGCTATTACGAGTCTTGTAGGTACAGCTGTCCCGCACACTTTTTTTTGCCATACCGCAAATTAACACGCAATTTTCGTAAAGTCTTTTTTCAATGGGTCTTCCATAGCGCCGGTATTACAAGCTTTTTTTTTTAGGCCAAAAAGTGAGCGGCACAGCCTACCCCGCAAGATTCGTAACGCATTCTAAAGTCAGTAGTTATGAGTTTTACACTACAAAGCTATAGCATAAAACTCATTACTAAAGTGTTAAAAAGTACACTAATGGGGGCGTGTCCGGGCAGCGGCCATGAGCAGTCGCAATATCAAGAGCTCCTGCTGAGATCCGGCTAATCTGCCAATTATTGCCGATACATCGGATTGCTATTAGACTAAAACTTGAGACTTTAAGTTCCCTCTGTGGTATAGTAATCACAGTTCTAACTCCGGTGTTTTTATGACCACAGAGTCTTGATCTGATCCTCTGAGGCCTATGGTGGCGGCCTAATACGAAGCCTCAGAACCCCCCCGGCAGCTTAGCTGGGTACAACAGTCTCTGACGACTGCTACTTTTTTTTTTCTTTCCTATTTTATCCCATACCAACACTATTTACGTTTATTCAACACCACTCTTATTATACGAGATAGATAGCAGAGGACTACAGTGCTGCCCTCACCAGCACATATCTAAGAAAGATGGGGTCAGGAGCTGAGATGATGCTTGCAGCCGTGACAAAGCTGCTGCGCGACCATCATGAGCAAATACTACAAGCTTGGGATGCCGAGTGGGACAGCCTCGGTGAGTTAACGAGACAAGTTGGACACTGCCACAAGAAAACAAGCAGACCAGGCAGAGAAAGCTAACGCAGTTACAAGTTCTCAGGAACCTACTCTAGGCTTGCTGAGCCCAGTACCTATAGCCCCGACTGCGGCAGTGCCGCACCTGAATATACCTGATTGGAACTCCCCAGCCGGGAATGACTACCCAGAGGATGTAATGGGTAGGAGCGGGCTACGAATCCGAGTCTCCAGGTCTCCAGGTCACAACTGACCGCAACAAATGTGACAGCCGCATCCCTACCTCTGGAAACAGCTCGCCTCACACATGTTGTCACTGACGCCAGCAAGGTTTCTATGGAATACTGTGAGGGTACGGTGTCAGTAGGCGACCTACAGGAACAATCCGAGATGACATCTGCTACTAGAGGGAAGAGCCCTACAATGGAACATTTGGCCTTAGCGACGGGACTTACGGCTACACATTACCGCCTTCCTTCGGTAAGAATGAGACTTAGGGGCCGACTTTTAGTGTGGGACACCTTTCAGGACCCTTGTTATCAGCCCATGGATTATGTGGACACACTCCGCTATTGCCAGCCTTTTGACCCTGGGGGCTAACAGACATATGCCGATACTGTAGTGTGCCTACCATCTGACTAGGCGCATTATGGTGAAAGGAAAGAGAACTTTATTACATTGATTTATGAGCCGCTTGTGTACTGCACTTTTTGAACTGCTTTCATGCTCATTTGTTGGGTGGGATGTTGTATTATTATAGGGGAGAGTGGTTTTTGCATATTACCCTGAATTTCTGTATTGATTCAAAATGGGGGGTTTGGTCTGTCTCTCTCGATATATTCTCTACCTCTGGTTAGACTGTATGTTCCTGTATCTGCGCGTATCTATTTGTTAGTATCTTAATATGCATATTGTGACCAGTACTAGTCCCTCCATGATGAGCTATGCGATAACCACTTCCAGCTTAACTAATGATTAAAGTGTACTTAACGTCCCTGATAAGAATATGCTTTTAGGTTCTCTCCACAGGGCTGATATTGAAACGGAGACTACCCTGTTTCAATTTTTCTCAGACAAAGTTTAGAGTTTACTACCTCCCCCTTTTTCTATGTCTGTATATGTTGATATTTTAATTAGTAGGTTCTCCCCTGCATTGATATAATAACCATGCTAATATACATAGACGCCAAGTTTCTCCATTACATGAAGATAATGCTTTAAAATCTACTAACTCAACAATGTCTAGATGGCCCTTTGAAACATTAGTAATGCAGATTTACAGTAGACATCCCTCCTCACCTAGCCATTCCTATAAACCTGTATTAACTGGCGATATCCCTGCAAGCGACTGAATAGTCAAGAGTGTACGATCTAATATTCCTACGTACTTAAGTGTTGGTTATACATTTACTTACATTGCATCTTGGGTCGAAGAGTGGCCAATTTTATTTTTTTCCCTCCCCCTAAATACCCCCGATATAACTTTCTAACACTCTAGGGGGTCCAAGAGTGGCCTCAATATTTCAGTTAGGGGTAAATGTTATGTTTTTATTTTTATCATATGCTAATGGGGACTCACTATATTAGAAAATAGGAGGTTGAAAGAACTTTTTTTTTTCTATTTATCAGCTTGGATAACATCTGTTTTCTCTTGGTGGCATGATTTTACCTGGGAAATTCGGTGGACGTAAATGCTATAATATTCTCCTTCTTTTCCCAGTATTATTGTTGTAATTTGCTTTATATTTCTAGGTCATGCAAATTATTGTTTATTTGTCATGTAACGTATTTCACCTCAATAAAAATGTAAAAAAAAAAAAAAAAAAAAGGTTTAAAAGGGATATGGTATATGGCAAAGTGTTTGACTGGGAAGGACTCCGATGTGTATGGGTGTATATGTATATATATTGGAGTTAAAAACATTTTTTTTTTTTGTTTTAGTTCACTTTTGTTCATGGTCGCATTTGTTTCAAATTAATTTCATTAAACCTCTTTGTTTTAAAAAAAAAAAAAAAAGTACACTAACACCCATAAACTAACTATTAACCCCTAAACCGAGGCCCTCCCGCATCGCAAACACTAAAATAAAATTATTAACCCTAATTTGCCGCTCTGGACATCGCCACCTCTGTAATAAACATATTAACCCCTAAACCGCCGCACTCCCGCATCACAACCCCTAATCTGCCACCCTAACATTGCTGCCACCTATCTACATTTATTAACCACTAATCTGCCACCCCCAACGTCGCTGCCACTATACTAAAGTTAACCCCTAAACCTAAGTCTAACCCTAACCCTAACACCCACTAATTTCTAAATTTAATTAAAATAAATATAATGAAAACCTACTATTAATATCTAAATAATTCCTATTTAAAACTAAATACTTACCTGTAAAATAAACCCTAAACTAGTTACAATATAACTAATAGTTACATTGTATCTAGCTTAGGGTTTATTTTTATTTTACAGGCAAGTTTGTATTTATTTTAACTAGGTAGAATAGTTACTAAATAGTTATTAACTAATTAATAACTACCTAGCTAAAATAAATACAAATTTACCTGTAAAATAAAACCTAACCTGAGTTACACTAACACCTAACATTACACTAAAATTAAATAAATTACCTAAATTAAATACAATTACCTAAATTAAATACAAATACCTAAATTACAAAAAAACAAACACTAAATTACACAAAATGAAAAACAAAATTACAAGATATTTAAACTAATTAAACCTAATCTAATAGCCCTATCAAAATAAAAAGCCCCCCCCCCCCAAAAAAAAACAAAAAAAACCCTAGCCTAAACTACCAATAGCCCTTAAAAGGGCCTTTCGCAGGGTATTGCCCCAAATAAATCAGCTCTTTTACCTGTAAAAAAAATACAAACAAACCCACCAACAGTAAAACCCACCACCCACACAACCAACCCCCCAAATAAAACCCTAACTAAAAAAAACCTAAGCTCCCCATTGCCCTGAAAAGGGCATTTGCATGGGCATTGCCCTTAAAAGTGCATTTAGCTCTATTGCTGCCCAAACCCTAATTTAAACTAAAACCCACCCAATAAACCCTTAAAAAAATCTAACACTAACCCCTGAAGATCCACTTACAGTTTTGAAGAGCCGACATCCATCCTCAACGAAGCTGGGAGAAGTCCTTAGCGAAGCAGCAAGAAGTCCTCAATGAAGCCAGGAGAAGTGGTCCTCCAGATGGGCAGAAGTCTTCATCCAGACGGCATCTTCTATCTTCATCCATCCGGCACGGAGCGGGTCCATCTTCAAGACATCCGATGCGGAGCATCCTCTTCTTCTGATGACTACCCGATGAATGAAGGTTCATTTAAGCAACGTCATGCAAGATGGCGTCCCTTAGATTCCAATTGGTTGATAGAATTTTATCAGCCAATCGGAATTAAGGCTGAAAAAATCCTATTGGCTGATTCGGGGATCTTCGGGGGTTAGTGTTAGGATTTTTTAAGGGTGTATTGGGTGGGTTTATTTTTAGATTAGGGGTTTGGGCTGCAATATAACTAAATGCCCTTTTAAGGGCAATGCCCATCCAAATGCCCTTTTCAGGGCAATGAGGAGCTTAGGTTTTTTTAGTTAGGCTTTTATTTGGGGAGTTGGTTATGTGGGTGGTGGGTTTTACTGTTGGGGTGGTTGTTTGTATTTTTTTGACAGGTAAAAGAGCTGATTTCTTTGGGGCAATGCCCTGAAAAAGGCTTTTTTAAGGGCTATTGGTAGTATAGGTTAGGCTAGTTTTTTTTATTTTGGGTGTTTCTTTTTTTATTTTGATATGGCTTTTAGATTAGGTGTAATTAGTTTAAAGATCTTGTAATTTGTTTTTTATTTTCTGTAATTTAGTGTTTGTTTGTTTTTGTAATTTAGCTAATTGTATTGAATTTAGTTAATTGTATTTAATTTAGGGAATTCATTTAATTGTAGGGTTAGGTTAGGTTTTAGTGTAAGACAGGTTAGGTTTTATTTTACAGGTCAATTTGTATTTATTTTAGCTAGGTAGTTATTAAATAATTAATAACAATTTAGTAACTATTCTACCTAGTTAAATAAATACAAACTTGCCTGTGAAATAAAAATAAAACCTAAGCTAGATATAATGTACCTATTAGTTATATTGTAGCTAGCTTATGGTTTCTTTTACAGGTAAGTATTTAGTTTTAAATAGGAATTATTTGTTATTAATATTACGTTTTTTTTTATTTTAATTATATTTAAGTTAGGGGTTAGGGTTAGGGATAGACTAAGAGGTTAATAACTTTAGTATAGTGGTGGCTACGTTTGGGGCGGCAGATTAGGGGTTAATAAATGTAGGTATGTGGCAGCGATGTTAGGAGTAACAGATTAGGGGTTAATAATATTTAACTAGTGTTTGCGTTTAGGGGTTAATATGTTTATTATAGTGGTAGCGATGTCTGGAGCGGCAGATTAGGGGTTAATATTTTTATTATAGTGTTTGCAATGTGGGAGGGCCTTGGTTTAAGGGTTAATAGATAGTTTATGGGTGTTAATGTACTTTTTAGCATTTTAGTGGGTGTAGTGTAGTGTAAAACTCATAACTACTCACTTTAGAATGCGTTACGAATCTTGACGGTATAGGCTGTGCAGCTCACTTTTTGGCTTCCCAGGACAAGCTTGTAATGCTGGCGCAATGGAAGTCCCATTGAAAATAGACTATACACAAATTGCGTAAGTTGATTTGCGGTAAGGCCAAAAAAGTGTGCAGTGCCCCTAAATCTGCAAGATTCATAATACCAGCGGTAGTAAAAAAAAAGCAGCATTATGAGCCTTAACGCTTCTTTTTTACTCATAACGCAAGACTCGTAATCTAGCCGATAGTCTTTGGCCAAAAGACACAATAAACTGCCTTTGTGAGAGATTACCGGACCAAGCCTCAGTTGTATTGCTTGTTTAACATCCTTGCCATGAGGTCTTATGGCGTATCTCAGGCAGGAACCCCTGCCAAGAGCATATGTCTTGTTAGGCAACGTGTGTGAATAGCTGGTGGTCGATTTTGGGTCTCGGCTCAAACCTTTTCCCCTGCTATGGCTTAGATCTCCCTTGCCCACTGACACAAACCTCTGTTCAGCGTTCACATCCGCACATTGCTCGCTTGTGTCACAATCCGTGACGTAACATCCGGCCTCCGCAGTTTCTCCTGACAAGTCCTTTTTTACAATCCAATACCAGATAGTGCGCCACTTGCCAGCAATTTTTAAACATTTTTTTATGCAAACTATTTTTAGATAATTAGCCCTTTTTGTATATGCACAGATCTCAACCTGTTTTATGGCACTTTAACATCATAAAATAAAACATAAACATAATTTGATAGTAGATAAGAATTAAAAGGCCCATTATGGGCTCCATGTACTAAGCAGTCAGCGAGCTACCCGCAACAAATCTCGCGCCCAAACTCGCAAACTGATATGTACAAAGCCGTCAATTATGTAAAAACTCGCATCTTTAAAATTGCGAGCGTACTTATCCGCCATACCTCGCTACCTCTCCATTTTTTACTGTAATTAGACACATTTGACCACCAACTCGCCAAAAACGAATGTACTAAAAAATCTATTTGTCCGCTCGCGTCAATTTCCGCTCCCACCTCGTTATTTTTGCCTCGCCACCTTTTAGGTGGCGGGCAAGGTACAAAACAATAGGAAAGTCACTCTAGACGCCAGTCTAGACATATATAAAAGGCAGTAATATCAGCATTGTACTTACATTGTTCATTTCAGCAGCTATGGAGAGAATTCTGTTTTTGTTTATTCTCCGTTTGATGCGAATCCGGGCTAGAAGACAGAATACTGGAAATGTAGCTAATCGATTGGTTAGAAGAAGGAGAGTTCGAGTCCCCCTATGCAATACTGGTTTGAAAATAAACACATGGGTGTTATCTTTAGGGATCACTATAGTAATAATCAACAAATCTTTAGTTCCGTTAGACCATTAAAAAAAAGGCAGTATAACAATACTATTATTGTACAATCCCTTATACATATATGAGACATAAATGATTACAGTATTTGGGGCCTAAATGGCTTGTACAATCCCTTATACATATATGCGAGATAAATTATTACAGTATTTGGGGCCTAAATGGCTTGTACAATCCCTTATACATATATGCGACATAAATGATTACAGTATTTGGGGCCTAGATGGCATATAGGATACTGAAGCGTAAGAAGTCATATAATGTTATTTTAAAGAAATATATATTGGAGACAATAACCTATCATAACTTTAAAAAGAACATTTACGTCAACTATGTTGTACATTTACCTCTTAAATCACTGTCACAATCATCCGTTATGCCAGTGATGATCTCCGGTCCCAGACGCTGAACAAGCTTCTGCTCATAGTCATTGAGGTCTGCCACATATGCTGGTCCACCTCCGGTAGCACGTGCCGAATTTTTCTCTCTGGCCAATTTAGCTTTGGCGAAGCGTTTAATGTCGTTGTAACGCTTCTTCAGCTGATCGACATCTTTTTTTCCTGGACCCTGGGCACTAACAGCGTCGCTGATCCTTTGCCAGATCTGCTTCCTTCTAGAAAAATTTGTCTGTTTGACACGACATCCAAACAAATAATCATAAGAGTCAATAATCATATCAATCAAAACGACGTTTTGCTGATGAGAAAAGTGAGGATTCTTGGATTTTGAAGCGGTTTCAGATCCAGATGAAGCCATATCGAAATAGTAAATAAAGATCTCAAAAACGAGCGCTCTGTAATTACTCTCCAAAAATTTTGGAACAATAATAAAGTTGTTTAGAAAACTTGTCCATTTATAGGAGCAAAATTCTATTCCCGCTTCTACTATGACGTTCATGACACCTTACATGTCACGTGTTAACAATTGGCCAGACAATTGAACTGAAAGTTAAGTACATCAGCTTATTCGCGGCGAGCGAGGCGTCAAATTTATCAATATTCCGCCACTGCTCGCGGCGGGCTAGAGGTGTCTATTTGTTGTGGGATTATTAGTACATAGCTACAGCGGACACCATTTCGCCCGCGGCGAGTAACGGCGAGTTTAGCCGCGACTAAAATGACGGATGAATTGACGGCTTAGTACATGGAGCCCTATGTCTTCCCATGTTACTTGTGCAGAGCAAACTCACTTAATTCTCAGGATAGCCTTATGTATGTCCCATGCATTTTTTAATTACGTTCCAGTCTTTGCATTTACTACCTGCATTGAAAGAATCCACCACCCTTTCAGTAAAAACAAACAAACATATTCCTCACATTTCTCCTGAACCTGCTACCCTCTAACTTTAGACTGAAAGCTCTTGTCTTGGACTTCATTTTTTGGAATGTTTACAGCTTCCACTTTACTAACTCACCTCATATATTTGAAGGTTTCTCTCCTCTAAACTATAAATGTTTAGATCATAGATCCTTTCCTTGTAGGTTTTATAATTTAGACAATGTACCATTTTACTAGCCCTCCTTTGGATGCTATCTAGTTTATTTATATCCTCCAGAAAATATTGTCTTCAGAAATATACACATTATTCAAAAATAGGCCTAACTAGTGATCTGTAAAGTGGTATAAGAAACTTACTATTTCTGCTGCTTATACCTTTATCAATAAAATCAATTATTTACCTTGCATTTGTTTGTAGTTTTGCAAACATGCCAGTATTTTTCAGTGCAATGTGTATTTTGAAACAAACTCCCCTGCCTAGAATCAGAGAGATGAAACAATGAGGCCTACAGGCATAATGGGCCAGATAACAAGTGGCAAGCTATTTAGTGATGTCGCAAACCTAAAATTTTCGGTTCGCGAACCGCGGACTCGAACTTCCGGTATTGTTCGCGAACGCGCGAACCGCCATTGAATTCAATAGGCAGGCGAACTTTAAAACCTACAAGGACTCTTTCTGGCCACAATAGTGATGGAAAAGTTGTTTCAAGGGTCCTAACACCTGGACTGTTGCATGCTGGAGGGGGATCCCTGGCAAAACTCCCATGGAAAATTACATAGTTGATGCAGAGTCTGCTTTTAAGCCATAATGGGTCTAAATCAACTAACATTCCCAAAGTGGCTGTCTCAAAACATCCCGGACAGAAGATAGATTGATAGTGATAGATAGGATAGATAGATATACATAGATTGATAGTTAGATAGAATCGATAGAAGAGAAATAGATATATTTGTTAGATATATAATTACCCTAATAAATTCTAATAATGAAACATGCGTTCTTGGACCCAACTAGCTTGTGTCAATTAGTACTTTTCTTAGCAATTTAATCCCTGTTCCCCCCCCCCCTATCGTGGGAGTTAAGATTGGTGTAAATAGTTGGCAAGACGGCCTGGCACAAAAGGATGGCAGGCAGGAGGGAGATGCAATTAAAGGACACTAGGAGACTTATTACTGACAGTCTAAACAGTGATGATTGACAATTTTTGCAATACTGTTAACAGAAATATGATTGCTGACAACAATTGGCTAGGTAGGGGCCTGGCTCACAGCAGGCTGCAAGGCAGCAGGAAAGTGCGTTTCAATGGCACCAGCAAACTGACGATTCAAATCACAGCAACTATTACCAAAAATTTTAATTTTTAATTATTAGAATACTGTCACAACAAATATGATTGGTGTAAATATTTTTTAAGTAGGCCTGACACACAGGCTTCAAAGGCTGTAGAAAAGTGCAATTCAAAGGCACGAGCAAACTGAGGGTTAAGATCAACACTAAAAATTTTTTTTATTTAATTTAATAACTATACTGTCTGACTGTGACAACAATTATGATTGGTGTAAATAGTTGGCTAGACGGCCTGGCACAAAAGGCTGGCAGTGGCAGGCAGGAGGTAAATGAAATTCAATGGCCCTAGGAGACTGAATATTTGCAGTCCAAAAAATTATGATTTTTTTTATTTTTATTACTGTTACAAGAATTGTGATTGGTGCCACTAATTGGCTACTTGGGGCTGGCAGACAGGCTGGCAGATATGAGTCGTGGATGGTAGGTAGGGCAGTAATGGAACACAGTATGCTGTGTAAGTGACAAAAACACAGGACTGATAGAAAATTAAGTTACATTACACTAGCAAAATATTTAAAAATTTTAGATTTTAATATTAAAATTATGTTAAGAAGTGCAATGCACATATGACTCTATGAGTGGTCGCACTGGCTGGCTGCTACGTAGGGCAGCAATTATAACAACAGTATGCTGTGTAAGTCAGATAGACAGTTAGACACAGGCCTGATAGAAAATACAATTAGATTACACTAGCATAATGATTTAAAGACTTTTTTTTGGAAATTTTAAGAAAAAGGTTAAGCACATACATATGAGTCGTGGCTGATAGCCTTGGAAGGGCAGCTATTAAAAACAGTAGGCTATGTATGTCGGATACACACACGCCTGATAGAAAATACTATTAGATTACACTAGAAAAATGATTGAAATTATTTTTTTGGGGGGGAAATTAAAAAAGGTTAAACACATATGAGTCGTGGCTCATAGACTAGGGAGGGCAGCAAGTAAACACAGTAGGCTCTCTATGTCAGCAAAACACACAGGCCGGATAGAAAATTAGATTTGATTACACTAGCAAACAAATTTAAACTTTTTTTTTTTTATATTAAAATTAAGGTGAAAGAAAAATAGATATGAGTGCTGGGTGGCTGCCTGGCACAGACCAATTAACCAAAAGACTGAAAAAAAAAGAGGTATATTAATGCTGAGTGAGCCTGACAGACACAGGCATGATAGTAAATGTAATTAGATTACACTAGAAAAATATTTTTTTTGTGTTTTTTTTTTTTTTTTAATTAAAAATAATGTTATAAACGGATATTAACACTGCTGGCTGCTGGCTGGCACAGAGCAATGAACCAGAGTATATGCTGTGTGACACTGGCCTGATAGAAAATGAAAAAAAATTACACTAGAAAAATAATTATATTTTTGGGTTAGTTAAATTTAAACTAATGTTGTTAGGGAGATATCAGTGGTGGCAGTAGTCACAGCATATGCTGTGAGCCTTAAACACACAGCTGAAAGCCAGGCAAATGCTAATAAAAAAAAAACAAAAAACAAAAAAAAAAAAACGGCACAAAATATAGCCCTAAAAAGGGCTTTTTGGGGTGCTGTGCTTGCAGCAGAGATGAGTGGAGTCCTTCTGGACTGTAAATACACTAGCCTAGCTATGTTTTTACTATTAATGTCAGGAGCAAAAACACAACACGTCCTCTGATTAAAAAAGCAAGGTCGTTATGAATCTAAAATGGTGGATTCCGAGTAGCTGGGAGTGTCTGTGAGGGAGTGTCTGATGTTGATTGGCTCTAATGTGTCAGGCGGCTGTGACATAAATGGTCAAAGTTTCCACAATGATGACACATAGGGGCGGATCACCATGTGTTCGCCCACAAACGCGAACGCGAACAAGCTATGTTCGCTGTGAACCGTTCGCGGGCGAACAGTTCGGGACATCACTAAAGCTATTATTTTTTGGCTTGAGCGTTTGCTATGCTCAAAGGTAAAAAGAATGGTCACATTAGTGCTGGTATTACAAGTTGAAAGGAAAAAGTTAGAGAAATAATCAGACATGCTAATGTCATGACTTTGGATATTGCAACCGTTTTAAATCTCTCTCCCCATAAACGTAGTTATCGATTGCACGCTAACTCGGTACTTTGCTAGATCACCTGTACTAAAGCTGAAGGTGAGTAAGGAATACTATATATATATATATATATATATATATATATATATATATATATATATATATATATATATATATATATATATATAATGGATATAGAAAGTCTACACACCCCTGTTAAAATGTCAGGTTTCTGTGATGTAAAAAAATGAGACAAAGATAAATCATTTCAGAACTTTTTCCACCTTTAATGTGACCTATAAACTGTATAACTCAATTATAAAACAAACTGAAATGTTTTAGGTAGAGGGAAGAAAAAATATAAAAATAAAATAATATGGTTGCATAAGTGTGCATACCCTTAAACTAATACTTTGTTGAAGCACCTTTTGATTTTATTACAGCACTCAGTCTTTTTGGGCATGAGTTTTTAAGCATGGCACATTTTGACTTGGCAAGATTTGCCCACTCTTCTTTGCATAAACACTCTAAATCTGTCAGATTGCGAGGGCATCTCCTGTGCACAGCCCTCTTCAGATCACCCTACAGAGTTTCAATCAGATTCAGGTCTGGGCTATGTCTGGGCCATTCCAAAACTTTAATCTTCTTCTGGAGAAGCCATTCCTTTTTTGATTTGGATGTATTCTTTTAGTCGTTGTCATGCTGAAAGATGAAGTTCCTCTTCATATTCAGCTTTGTAGCAGAAGCCTGAAGGTTTTGTGCCAATATTGACTGGTAATTAGAACTGTTCATAATTCCCTCTAGCTTAACTAAAGCCCCAGTTCCAGCTGAAGAAAAACAGCCCCAAAGCAGCATGATGCTGCCACTACCATGCTTCACTGTGGGTATGGTGTTCTTTTGGTGATGTGCAGTGTTGTTTTTGTGGCAAACATATCTTTTGGAATTATGGCCAAAAAGTTCAACCTTGGTTTCATCAGACCATAACACCTTTTCTCACATGATTTTGGGAGACTTCAGATGTGTTTTTGCAAAATGTAGCCTGGCTTGGATGTTTTTCTTCGTAAGAAAAGGATTTCATCTTGCCACTCTACCCCATAGCCATAGACATATGAAGAATACAGGAGAATTTTGTC
Organism: Bombina bombina; assembly: GCF_027579735.1. Taxonomy (NCBI): domain Eukaryota; kingdom Metazoa; phylum Chordata; class Amphibia; order Anura; family Bombinatoridae; genus Bombina; species Bombina bombina. Next base: position 201,618,223 of record NC_069504.1, read on the forward strand.
ACATGTACCACACAGTCAGTACTTGCCAGATATTCCTGCAGCTCCTTTAATGTTGCCTCTTGGTAGCCTCCCAGACAAGTTTTCTTCTCGTCTTTTCATCAATTTTGGAGGGATGTCAAGTTCTTGGTAATGTCAATGTTGTGCCATATTTTCTCCACTTGATGATGACTGTCTTCACTGTGTTCCATGGTATATCTAATGCCTTGGAAATTATTTTGTACCATTCTAATGACTGATACCTTTTATCAATGAGATCCCTCTGATGCTTTGGAAGCTCTCTGTGGACCATGGCTTTTGCTGTGGGATGCAACTAAGAAAATATCAGGAAAGACCAACTAGAGCAGCTGAACTTTATTTAGGGTTAATCAGAGGCACTTTAAATGATGGCAGGTGTATGCTGACTCCTATTTAACATGATTTTGAATGTGATTGCTTAATTCTGAACACAGCTACATCCCCAGTTATAAAACTTATGCAACCACAATATATTAGTTTTTTTTGTTTTCTTCCCTCCACCTAAAATATTTCAGTTTGTTTTTCAATTGAGTTGTTACAGTTTTTAGGTCACATTAAAGGTGGAAAAAGTTCCTGAAATGGTTTATCTTTGTCTCATTTTTTTACATCACAGAAACCTGACATTTTTACAGGGTGTGTAGACTTTTTATATCCCTTGTATATATATATATAAAATATTTTTTTTGGAAAATATTTACTATAATTTCAACTTGTAATTCAACTTGTATTTATATATATATAAACTAGTCCTAAAGCCCGTTCACCACGGGCCATTTTTTGCAGGGTACAGCGGTCCCACCCCTTGCGCTCTCTCCCTGCCCCTCTCTTTTGCTCCTCTCTCCCCCCTTTCTTTTGCGCTCTCTCTCTCCCCCCTCTCTTTTGCGCTCTCTCCCCCTCTCTTTTGCGCTCCCTCTCTCTCCCCCCCTCTCTTTTGCTCTCTCTCTCCCCCTCTCTTTTGCGCTCTCTCTCTCCCCCCCACTCTTTTGCGCTCTCACTCTCCCCCCTCTCTTTTGCGCTCTCTCTCTCTCCCCCTCTCTTTTGCACTCTCTCTCTCCCCCCTCTTTTGCGCTCTCCCCCCCTCTTTTGCGCTCTCTCTCTCCCCCCCTCTTTTGCGCTCTCTCTCTCCCCCCCTCTTTTGCACTCTCTCCCCCTCCTCTTTTGCGCCTCTCTCTCCCCCTCTCTTTTGTGCTCTCTCTCACCCCTCTCTTTTGCGCTCTCTCACCCCTCTCTTTTGTGCTCTCTCTCCCTCCCCTGCTTTGCACTCTCTCTCTCTCCTCTGTCTCCCTCCCCCCTCTCTCTCTCCCCCCCTCTCTCTCCTCTCTCCCCTCTATTTCTCTCTCTCCCCTCTATCTCTCTCTCTCTCCCCCCCTCTCTCTCTCTCCCCCCCTCTCTCTCTCCCCCTCTCTCTCTCTCTCTCTCTCTCTCTCTCTCCCCTCTCTCTCTCCCCTCTCTCTCTCCTCCCCCCCCCCCCTCTCTCTCCCCCCCCTCTCTCTCCCCCCTCTCTCTCCTCCCCCTCCCCTCTCTCCCCTCCCCCTCCTCTCTCTCTCCCTCCTCTCTCTCTCCCTCTCTCTCCCTCCTCTCTCTCACTCCCCCCTCCCCTCTCTCTCTCCCTCCTCTCTCTCTCTCCCTCCTCTCTCTCACTCCCCCCTCCCCTCTCTCTCTCACTCCCCTCCCCTACTCTCTCTCCTCCTCCCCTCTCTCTCTCTCCCTCCCCCTCTCTCTCTCCTCCCCCTCTCTCTCTCCTCCCCCTCCACTCTCTCCTCTCCCTCCCACTCTCTCTCTTCCCCCACCTCTCTCTCTCCCTTCCCTCTCTCTCTACCCCTTCCCTTTCTCTCTCCCTCCCCCCTCTTTCTCCCTCCCCTCTCTCTCTACCCCTCCCCTCCTCTCTCTCTCTCTCCCTCCCCTCTCTCTCTCACTCCCCCTCCTCTCTCTCTCACTCCCCCTCCCCCCCCTCTGTCTCTCCCTCCCCTCTCCCTCTCCCTCCCCTCTCTCTCTCTCTCTCCTCCTCCCCCCTCTCTCTCTCTCCTCCCCCTCTCTCTCTCTCCTCCCCCCCCTCTCTCTCGTCCTCCCCCCCTCTCTCTTTCTCTCTTCCCCCCCTTTCTTTTGATCTCCCCTCCACTCTCTTTTGCTGTCTCTCCCCCTCTCTTTTGCTCCCTCTCTTGTGCTCTTTTTATCTCCCCTCTTGATCTCTCTCTCCCCTCTGTCTCTCTCTCACCCTTCTTATCTTTTCCCTACCACCTCTCTCCCCTCTTTTGAGCTGTTTTGACCTCTTAAACTGCACAGCCTTTCATGGCCCGTCTGGCCCCGCCCCCTTCATGCTCGGCCATGCCCCTTTGCGACCCCTCACGCTCGGCCACGCCCCCTTCACACTCGGCCACGCCCCCGGCTACGCTCGGTTCACGCACACTTCTGCTCGCACTGCAGAGCAGAGACTTAGGGACTCTCAAAGGCCAGGTGTGTTTGTCCTCGTGCTGTGCTGTCTACTGCGCATGACAGCTTCGGACAAAACACACTTGGCCTTTTATTATATAGGTATATATGGTGTGTGTTATACCTATACCTATATATAATCATCTATATAGATAGGTATAGATATAATATATACTAAAATACCATCATATATATATATATATAGTATATATATTATATATGTATATTTTTATATCCACTTGTAATATATATATACTATAATATATATAAAATACTTTTTTTGTAAAATATGTACTATAACTTTCAGCTTGTAATTCAACTTGTATTTTTATTTATATATATATATATGTATATATAAGTAAATAGAACATATCCTGCTATGTGAAAAACATTGGAATGTGAAATATTCATGTTTTCATTTTTGGTTAGCATTTCTAACACCCTATTCCTATACCTGACGCATCTCACCGTGCCCTAAAAAGATCTGGGTTATTTATGATGAGGAAATTTGAAGATACATAACATGAAAATAACTTTACAATAATATAAAAATAAATAAAATTAAGATGATGGTATATTTGCAATGCATTTGACAAGTATTTGTAATATATGTAGAGTTTTCTGGAAAGCACTTAAGTATGTATATGAAACTGTGATGTAAATTGACCTTGAAGCATGTAAATAATATATTATAATTTTAAACCATGTCTTATTTAATTTTCAACCTAGTTTTGTACACCTTTCAATATAGATGATGTGATGCATTGTGCAAAAGAGAGAACAGAATATCATTTTACAATGTTTCTCTTTAACATTGCTTCCTTGTTCATTTATTACTGTTATGTTAACTCTAGTAAGTGGCAATGCTATTGTTCAGTGACTGAAATTCCTTAAAAGGGTTTGCAGTAATTGAATAATGGACCTGTGACCTTTAAGCAAAAATGCAAGGCGAAAGAGTATTGAACGTTTATATAGAGCAAAATATAATAGATTTAGAGATTAAAATAAGATATTTGATTTAAAAATGCCAGTTAGATAATAACTCAACCAAAAATGCTGATTGAACTTCTAGGTCAAAAGGATTTGTTATATGTATTTATATATGATTGATTTATTTTTAATTTTAATGAAGAAAGGGGGATATAGAAAAATTTGTTCATAAGAAAATGCACAAGCGTAATCATGCAATTCATGATAGTCTTCAAAATTACTTTTTCTTGGCTTGTTAAAAACCAGCCCACTAAGACATTTGAAACAGAGATAAACAACCAGAGAGTGTATATATATGTAAAATCATAACAATTATATTCTAAAATTCTGAATCCTACCCCTTTGATCTTCCAAGCCAATAGTGATTTTGCTTAATATATCTTTATTTAGCACTGAACCATACATACAGAATACCATATACATATCTATGCAAATCTGAATGTGAAAAATATAAAATATTAAGCAGGGTCGGATTTACAGCCCAGGTGCCCGTAGGTTACCAGAACTGGAGTGCCCCCCTCTACCCATGCTCCCCATTCACCGATGTGCCAGCACCCTTAAAGTGATGGTAATCTTTCCACTTTTAATAATATAATCAGAGCCTGAGGTTACAAATATTTTAGATGAACTTTGATTGATCACTTCTAATGATATGCGCTATAACTTTTTAATCTAGCTGTGCCATTCTAATTCCTGCATGCCCTCCAAAATTAATGTTTTTTGTGAGCTATGGTATGAACTGTTCTCCAATCTGTGCTCTAGCTACAATAAAGGTGCCATATGGATAGAGTGCTAATTGGAGAACAGTTTCATACCGTTTGCTCACAAAAATGACTTTTGAAGTAGACGACAGGAGCGTGCAGTATTAGAATGGAACCGGCTAGATTAAAAAGTTACAGAGCATCTTCAATAGAAGTGATCAATTAAAGTCCATCTAAAATATTGCTACCATTCAGGATCTGGAAAGTTAAGCATCACTTTAGCTAAGATGGCTTATGGCAGTGAAACAAATAACAACCACCCTCCCCTTGCCCCATATTTTCATCAGGGATAAGGGTATGAGGAAGATACATTGTAAATCTTGCATTTAGTTTATGAACATACAGATATATTGAATTATACCAAACACATTACAACTTGAAATGCAGAGGTACAAACCAATCATCTCATATTCTTTAGCATATAATAGCATCAATAATATGATGCAGACCTTTTAAGAATATCAATCATTTTTATATTATTATTTATATATAAATAACAATGTGCCTTATAGTTACCTACATGAAACCACCATCTTGTGGGTAGCAGCTAGTTCCCATCCATCTAGGGTCACATTTGATGTCAGAGTAGGCACATGACTGTGCTAACAAAGGATAGAAAGTACAGGATGCAGCTGGTTTTGACATCATAGGTCCTTTAGCTGAACAGGAACTAGCTGTTACAATTTTCTAGCTCTCACTACAGTGGTTACAGAAAGGTAATTTTAAGCTGACCGGTATTTGTAATAGGCAGAGACGGTGCCCCTCTATGTATGGTGTCTGTAGGCACATATAGCACAAGAAATTAAAGCTGCACTGAAAAAGCTCAAATCTTCTGTTATGATCTATAACAAAACATTCAGACAGTATTTGCCCAGTATAATTAGATTCCAGTCAGGTACAGTATTTTTTTTTAATATTATTTATACAAGAAAAGTACAGGTGTCTAGACTGGGACTCATTCATTTACAAACTTTGCCGACCAAGCCCTTTAATGTGTTTATCCTGTGCCACATCCTGGCAATTGAGCGCACTCTGTCATTTTGATGCTCACCGTGCACACAGAGAGCTCTGTAATAGTGCACAGTCACTCACTGTCACTCCCCATAAAACAACAACCCCCCACACACTTACTGTAAGGCCACTATGGCTGCCCTGCCTACATTTACTGGAGAAACAGACCAGACTGGACAGTGTGTTGGCCATCTTTGTTTAGGGCAATGTTAATATCTACTATAGGGAATGAGGGCAGAGCAGCAACAGTGTGCAGAAAATGCAGATATGGAGAGAGAGACAGCCCCGCTCTATGGAAGGAGCCTGTAGACACATGCATACTCTGCCTAAATGTAAATCCGGCCCTGATATTAGGTTTAACTAAGCACAAAAATAAAGTACCAGTGCTAATTCCTACTATTCAGAACATACAATAACTTTCAAGGTATCAAATCTCAATATGTAGATAAAACACCCTATAGGGCACTCATATGAACAACAATAACAAGTTTACAATGAAATTCAAAGTAACAGCGTTGTGTGTTACCCTCTAGCATACAACTGTATACTTAGCTAATCAATATAATGCAAACAATCCAATGTTATCAGATCCAATGTCCCATCAATTATAAGTAACTAATGTAGATAATCCATTTATGTAGATGCTGCTTTTTCTCCACTGGTTTTACCTAGGTCCCAGCCATACAGCAAACTTCCACAGGTTCTAAACATAGGTAAAAGAGAAACTTCGACTTAAAATATTTAATAGTAAAATAAAGTGCAACAATACATCAGAAGTAAAAGTTGTCCAGCATCGCAAAACCGTTAGCTATAGGCAAGACTTTCACTGTGTGACAAATATCTTAGCTTTCCCCTTGCTGAGACCAAAGTCGGCATCTGAAGTAACGCTATACCAGAGCGTCTCCCAGTAAGTGGGTCAATCCCAGGAATAAGCCAAACAGCCACTTGGGTTGCTGGATCCTTTGTTCCCTGTGTGTTTCGTCCGGTACCCCAAGGGTACTTATGAGTATAAGATTTCAAATGTTCTGAGAATATTACAAAAACAGTATTTCTAGAGGGGAAAAAAACACTGTTCTTTTAAGCCAAATCCTAGATAAGTATTTCCACGAATAAAGGCCTTTTGAGAGCATAATGCTAATGTGTTTACAAATCATTTATAGGGATACATTGGATACTTGTTTTTTTTAGCCCTGATGTATAGTATGTATATATATATATATATATATATATATATATATATATATAAATATATATATATATATATATATATATATATATATACACATATATAGAGAAAATAACTCATTGTGTAAACCATTTACAAATCTTGTAGAAGACTTGCTTTAAACCCAGAAACTCTCTGACTACACTGTTTCCAATGCAGCAAAGGAATCTGGGTAAGATATGCAAATGAGGTTCACAATGACTCACCTTTTTACTTATAGGGGGGTAGTTATCAAGCCGTCAACCTCAAATACGTTGGAATTCCGCAGCGTATTTGTGGTGAGGCTGATTCGCCTTAGTTATTAAAGGCTAGAGACCGGCAAAAGTAAAATTTTGTGACGTAAGCTTCGATCTGCCGGACTCAGTCCGACACAGATCGATTCTTACGTCACTCTTGCTAGTTATTAAAAAACTAGCAGGTACGCTCGGCACTTTTTTCCGGCCCAGCGTACCTGGTTTTCAAACCACCGCCCTGGAGGTGGCGGATCCCATAGGAATCAATGGGAGTCTGACCATAGCGAAAGTTCATGTTCGCTGCTGCCAGACATCCCATTGATTCCTATGGGAGATGTCTGCACCTAACACCCTAACATGTACCCCGAGTCTAAACACCCCTAATCTGCCCCCCCTACACCGCCTCAACTAAATAAATGTATTACCCCCTAAACCGCCGCTCCCGGAGCCCACCGCCACTATAATAAACATGTTAACCCCTAAACCGCAGCTCCCTGACCCCGCCACAACTATATTATATGTATTAACCCTTAAACCGCCTGCTCCCTGACCCCGCCGCAACTTTAATATATGTATTAACCCCTAAACCGCCGCTCCCAGACCCCGCCGCCACCTACATGATACCTATTAACCCCTTTCCTGCCCCCCCTATACCGCCCCCATCTATAATAAAGTTATTAACCCCTATCCTGCCGATCCCGGACCTCGCCGCAACTAAATAAATAGTTTAACCCCTAAACCGCTGCTCCCGGACCCCACCGCAACCTATATTAAACTTATTAACCCCTAATCTTCCCCCTACACCTATAATACATTTATTAACCCCTATCCTGCCCCCCTACACTGGCGCCACTGTAATAAAATTATTAACCCCTAAACCTAAGTCTAACCCTAACACCCCCCAACTTAAATATTAATTAAATAAATCTAAATAATATTTCTATTATTAACTAAATTAATCCTATTTAAAACGAAATACTTACCTTTAAAATAAACCCTAATATAGCTACAATATAAATAATAATTATATTGTAGCTATCTTAGGATTTATATTTATTTTACAGGCATCTTTCAATTTATTTTAACTAGGTAAAATAGCTATTAAATAGTTATTAACTATTTAATAGCTTACCTAGCTAAAATAAAGAGAAATTTACCTGTAAAATAAATCCTAACCTAAGTTACAATTACACCTAACACTACACTATCATTAAATTAATTAAATAAATTAACACTACACTATACTTTAATAAATTATTTCTATTTAAAACTAAATACTTACCTATAAAATAAACCCTAAGATAGCTACAATGTAATTAATAATTACATTGTAGCTATTTTAGGATTTATATTTATTTTACAGGTAACTTTGTATTTATTTTAGCTAGTTAGAATAGTTATTAAATAGTTATTAACTATTTAATAACTACCTAGCTAAAAGAAATACAAAATTACCTGTAAAATAAATCCTACAATTAAATTGTACAATTGTACAATTAAACCTAACACTACACTATCATTAAATGAATTAAATAAATTAACTACAAATAACTACAATTAAATACAATTACATAAACTAACTAAAGTACAAAAAATAAAAAAAGCTAAGTTACAAAAAATAAAAAAAATAAGTTACAAACATTTAAAAAATATTGCAACAATTTTAAGCTAATTACACCTAATCTAAGCCCCCTAATAAAATAACAAATCCCCCCAAAATAAAAAAATGCCCTACCCTATTCTAAATTACAAAAGTTCAAAGCTCTTTTACCTTAACAGCCCTTAAAAGGGCCTTTTGCGGGGCATGCCCCAAAGAATTCAGCTCTTTTGCCTGTAAAAGAAAAATACAAACCCCCAACATTAAAACCCACCACACACATACCCCTAATCTAACCCAAACCCCCTTAAATAAACCGACCCACCGAAGGAACCGAAGAGGAGATCCGGAGCGGCAGAAGTGATCCTCCAAGGGGCACTGAAAAAGTCTTCCAGCCGATGAAGTCATCATTCAGGCGGCGCTGAAGAAGTCTTCCATCCGGGCAATGTCATCTTCCAAGCGGCGCTGAAGAAGTCTTCCATCCGGGCGATGTCATCTTTCAAGCAGGGTCTTCAATCTTCTTTCTTCAGGATCCATCTTCATCCCGCCGACGCGGAACATCCTTCTTCCCCCGACGGACTACCGACGAATGAAGGCTCCTTTAAGGGATGTCATCCAAGATGGCGTCCCTTCAATTCCGATTGGCTGATAGGATTCTATCAGCCAATCAGAATTAAGGTAGGAAAAATCTGATTGGCTGATTGAATCAGCCAATCAGATTGAAGTTCAATCCGATTGGCTGATCCAATCAGCCAATCAGATTGAGCTCGAATTCTATTGGCTGTTCCGATCAGCCAATAGAATGCGAGCTCAATCTGATTGGCTGATTCAATCAGCCAATCAGATTTTTCCTACCTTAATTCCGATTGGCTGATAGAATCCTATCAGCCAATCGGAATTGAAGGGACGCCATCTTGGATGACGTCCCTTAAAGAAGCCTTCATTCGTCGTTAGTCCGGGCGACGTTGGATGGATCCTGAAGAAAGAAGATTGAAGACCCCGCTTGGAAGATGACATCACACGGATGGAAGACTTCTTCAGCGCCGCTTGGAACATGACATTGCCCGGATGGAAGACTTCTTCAGTGCCACCTGGATGATGACTTCATCGGATGGAAGACTTCTTCAGCACCCCTTGGAGGATAACTTCTGCCGCTCCGGATCTCCTCTTCGGTTCCTTTGGTGGGTTGGCTGGCTGAAGACAACTCAATGTAGGATGATCTTCAGGGGGGTAGTGTTAGGTTTATTTAAGGGGGGTTTGGGTTAGATTAGGGGTATGTGGGTGGTGGGTTTTAATGTTGGGGGTTGTATTTTTCTTTTACAGGCAAAAGAGCTGAATTCTTTGGGGCATGCCCCGCAAAAGGCCCTTTTAAGGGCTGGTAAGGTAAAAGAGCTTTGAACTTTTGTAATTTAGAATAGGGTAGGGCATTTTTTTTATTTTGGGGGGCTTTGTTATTTTATTAGGGGGCTTAGATTAGGTGTAATTAGCTTAAAATTTTTGTAATGTTTTTTAAATGTTTGTAACTTATTTTTTTTATTTTTTGTAACTTAGCTTTTTTTATTTTTTGTACTTTAGTTAGTTTATGTAATTGTATTTAATCGTAGTTATTTGTAGTTAATTTATTTAATTAATTTAATGATAGTGTAGTGTTAGGTTTAATTGTAACTTAGGTTAGGATTTATTTTACAGGTAATTTTGTATTTCTTTTAGCTAGGTAGTTATTAAATAGTTAATAACTATTTAATAACTATTCTAACTAGCTAAAATAAAGTTACCTGTAAAATAAATATAAATCCTAAAATAGCTACAATGTAATTATTAATTACATTGTAGCTATCATACGCCTAGATTTAGAGTTCTGCGGCCAAAGGGGTGCGTTAGCTATGCATGCTTTTTTCCCCCCGCACCTTTTAAATACCGCTGGTATTTAGAGTTCACAGAATGGCTGGGTTTTCAGTGCGTTAGGCTCCAAAAAGGGAGCGTAGAGCATAATTTAACGCCACTGCAACTCTAGATACCAGCGGTGCTTACGGACGCGGCCAGCTTCAAAAACGTGCTTGTGCACGATTCCCCCATAGAAAACAATGGGGCAGTTTGAGCTGAAAAAAAACCTAACACCTGCAAAAAAGCAGCGTTCAGCTCCTAACGCAGCCCCATTGTTTTCTATGGGGAAACACTTCCTACGTCTGCACCTAACACCCTAACATGTACCCCGAGTCTAAACACCCCTAATCTTACACTTATTAACCCCTATTCTGCCACCCCCGCTATCGCTGACACCTGCATATTTTTTTTAACCCCTAATCTGCCGCTCTGTAAACCCCCGCTACCTACATTATCCCTGTGTACCCCTAATCTGCTGCCCCTAACACCGCTGACCCCTATATTATATTTATTAACCCCTAATCTGCCCCCCACAACGTCACCTACACCTGCCTACACTTATTAACCCCTAATCTGCCGAGCGGACCGCACCACTACTATAATAAAGTTATTAACCCCTAATCCGCCTCACTCCCGCCTCAATAACCCTATAATAAATAGTATTAACCCCTAATCTGCCCTCCCTAACATCACCGACACCTAACTTCAATTATTAACCCCTAATCTGCCGACCGAATCTCGCCGCTACTGTAATAAATGGATTAACCCCTAAAGCTAAGTCTAACCCTAACACTAACACCCCCCTAAGTTAAATATAATTTTTATCTAACGAAATAAATTAACTCTTATTAAATAAATGATTCCTATTTAAAGCTAAATACTTACCTGTAAAATAAACCCTAATATAGCTACAATATAAAGAATAATTATATTAAAATAAAAAAAATGCCCTACCCTATTCTAAATTAATAAAGTTCAAAGCTCTTTTACCTTACCAGCTCTGAAAAGGGCCCTTTGCGGGGCATGCCCCAAAGAATTCAGCTCTTTTGCCTGTAAAAAAAACACATACAATACCCCCCCCAACATTACAACCCACCACCCACCTACCCCTAATCTAACCCAAACCCCCCTTAAATAAACCTAACACTAAGCCCCTGAAGATCTCCCTACCTTGTCTTCACCACACCGGGTCCCGATCTGTCCAGAAGAGGGTCTGAAGTCTTGATCCAAGCCCAAGCGGGGGGCTGAAGAGTGACGTCCATCCTCGGGCTGAAGTCTGGATCCAAGCGGCGGCTGAAGAAATCCATCATCGGGCTGAAGTCGGAAGTCCATCATCGGAATGAAGTCTTCTATCAAGCCGCATCTTCAATCTTCTTTCTTCCGGAGCGGAGCGGAACCATCTTCTTCCCAGCCAACGCGGAACATTCTCTTCAACCGACGCCTACTCGCCAAATGATGGTTCCTTTAAATGACATCATCCAAGATGGCGTCCCTCGAATTCTGATTGGCTGATAGGATTCTATCAGCCAATCGGAATTAAGGTAGGAATATTCTGATTGGCTGATGGAATCAGCCAATCAGATTCAAGTTCAATCCGATTGGATGCGAATGCGAGCACAATCTGATTGGCTGATCGGATCAGCCAATCGGATTGAACTTGATTCTGATTGGCTGATTCCATCAGTCAATCAGAATTTTCCTACCTTAATTCCAATTGGCTGATAGAATCCTATCAGCCATTCGGAATTCGAGGGACGCCATCTTGGATGACGTCCCTTAAAGGAACCGTCATTCGTTGCAAAGTCGTCGGAAGAAGAAGATGGGTCCGCGGTGGAGGTCTTCAAGATGGAGCCGGTCTATGAAGATAGAAGATGCCGCTTGGATCAAGATGGTTGGACGGTCCGGATCGCCTCTTCTTTCCGGATAGGATGAAGACTTTGGAGCCTCTTCTGGACCTCTTCAGCCGCCGGATGATGGATGTCTAGCCCCCGCTTGGGCTTGGATGAAGATTTCGGAGCCTGGAACGATTGGTGATACCTGGCATGGTGAAGACAAGGTAGGAAGATCTTCAGGGGCTTAGTGTTAGGTTTATTTAAGGGGGGTTTGGGTTAGATTAGGGGTATGTGGGTGGTGGGTTGTAATGTTGGGGGGTATTGTATGGATTTTTTTACAGGCAAAAGAGCTGAATTCTTTGGGGCATGCCCCGCAAAGGGCCCTTTTAAGGGCTGGTAAGGTAAAAGAGCTTTGAACTTTATTAATTTAGAATAGGGTATGGCATTTTTTTATTTTGGGGGTCTTTGTTATTTTATTAGGGGGCTTAGAGTAGGTGTGATTAATTTAAAATTGTTTTAATTTTTTTTCTAATGTTTGTAAATATTTTTTTATTTTTTGTACTTTAGTTAGTTTATTTAATTGTATTTATTTGTAGGAATTGTATTTAATTAATTTATTGATAGTGTAGTGTTAGGTTTAATTGTAGATAATTGTAGGTATTTTATTTAATTAATTTATTGATAGTGTAGTGTTAGGTTTAATTGTAACTTAGGTTAGGATTTATTTTACAGGTCATTTTGTAATTATTTTAACTATTTTAGCTATTAAATAGTTATTAACTATTTAATAGCTATTGTACCTAGTTAAAATAAATACAAAGTTGCCTGTAAAATAAATATTAATCCTAAAATAGCTATAATATAATTATAATTTATATTGTAGCTATATTAGTGTTTATTTTACAGGTAAGTATTTAGATTTAAATAGGAATAATTTATTTAATAAGAGTTAATTTATTTAGTTAGAATAAAATTATATTTAACTTAGGGGGGTGTTAGTGTTAGGGTTAGAATTAGCTTTAGGGGTTAAAAAATTTATTAGAGTAGCGGTGAGCTCCGATCGGCAGATTAGGGGTTAATACTTGAAGTTAGGTGTCGGCGATGTTAGGGAAGGCAGATTAGGGGTTAATACTATTTATTATAGGGTATTGAGGCGGGAGTGAGGCGGATTAGGGGTTAATAACTTTGTTTAAGTGTAGGCAGGTGGAGGCGACGTTGAGTGCGGCAGATTAGGGGTTAATAAATATAATATAGGGGTCGGCAATGTTAGGGGCAGCAGATTAGGGGCACATAAGTATAACGTAGCTGGCGGTGGTGTACGGAGTGGCAGATTAGGGGTTAAAAAATTTAATAGAGTGGCGGCGATGTGGGGGGACCTCGGTTTAGGGGTACATAGGTAGTTTATGGGTGTTAGTGTACTTTAGAGCACAGTAGTTAAGAGCTTTATAAACCGGCGTTAGCCCAGAAAGCTCTTAACTACTGACTTTTTTCTGCGGCTGGAGTTTTGTCGTTAGATTTCTAACGCTCACTTCAGCCACGACTCTAAATACCAGCGTTAGAAAGATCCCATTGAAAAGATAGGATACGCAAATGACGTAAGTGGATCTGCGGTATGGAAAAGTCACGGCTGGAAAGTGAGCATTAGACCCTTTAATGACTGACTCTAAATACCAGCGGTAGCCCAAAACCACCGTTAGGAGCCTCTAACGCTGGTTTTGACGGCTACCGCCCAACTCTAAATCTAGGCCTTAGGGTTTATTTTATAGGTAAGTATTTAGTTTTAAATAGAAATAATTTATTAAAGTATAGTGTAGTGTTAGGTGTAATTGTAACTTTAGATTAGGATTTATTTTACAGGTAAATTTCTCTTTATTTTAGCTAGGTAGCTATTAAATAGTTAATAACTATTTAATAGCTATTGTACCTAGTTAAAATAAATTGAAAGATGCCTGTAAAATAAAAATAAATCCTAAGATAGCTACAATATAATTATTATTTATATTGTAGCTATATTAGGGTTTATTTTAAAGGTAAGTATTTAGTTTTAAATAGGATTAATTTAGTTAATAATAGAAATATTATTTAGATTTATTTAATTAATATTTAAGTTGGGGGGTGTTAGGGTTAGGGTTAGATTTAGGTTTAGGGGTTAATAATTTTATTACAGTGGCGGCGGTGGAGGGGGGCCAGGATAGGGGTTAATACATTTATTATAGATGGCGACGGTGTAGGGGGGGCAGGATAGGGGTTAATGAATTTATTTTAGGTGACAACGGTGTAAGGGGGGGCAGGATAGGGGTTAATAAACTTATTATAGGTGGCGATGGTGTAGGGGGGGCAGATTAGGGGTTAATGAGTTTAATATAGGTTGCGGCGGGGTCCGGGAGCGGCGGTTTAGGGGCTAAACTATTTATTTAGTTGCGGTGAGGTCCGGGATCGGCAGGATAGGGGTTAATAACTTTATTATAGAGGGCGGCGGTATAGGGGGAGCAGGATAGGGGTTACTAGGTATAATGTAGGTGGCGGCGGTGTCCGGGAGCGGCGGTTTAGGGGTTAATACATTTATAAGAGTTGCGGCGGGGTCTAGGAGCGGAGGTTTAGGGGCTAATAACTTTATTTAGTTTGCGGGTGGCTCCGGGGCACCTGAATAGGGGGTAGAACAGTGTAGTAAGTGTGGGTGCTTAGTGACAGGCTAGCAAGAAAGCTCTCACAATCTGCTGCTCATCCGCCCCGTACTTGGTGCACGGCTTTTTGACAGCTTTTTTGATAACTTAGGCGAAATTTTGCAGGTCTGCAGCAGCGATATGGTAGGCGAGCTTTAGGCGGGCGTATTGAACCGGCGAAGGCTGGGTAAAGTAGACGCATTGATAACTACCCCCCTTAGCTTGCTTTTTAAGACAGACTTCCTTTTATGCCATAGCACTGCTGCATTACACAGCTTTAATGTTTAGCTAGGGTTAGTACAGTGATTTAGACCAATCCCAGGACAGCAATTGCGTATCTATCTTTTCAATAGGATCTTTCTAACGCTGGTATTTAGAGTCTTGGCTGAAGTGAGCGTTAGAAATCTAACGACAAGACTCCAGCCACAGAGAAAAGCCAGGAGTCCCAGCTGTCCTGGGATTGGTCTAAATCACTGTACTAACCCTAGCTAAGCATTAAAGCTGTGTAATGCAGCAGTGTATGGCATAAAGGAAGTCTGTCTTAAAAAGCAGGCTAAAAGTAAAAAGGTGAGTCATTGTGAACCTCAATTTGCATATCTTACCCAGATTCCTTTGCTGCATGGAAACAGTGTAGTCAGAGAGTTTCTGGTGTTTTAAAGCAAGTCTTCTGACTTGTTTAGATTTGTAAATGGTTTACACAATGAGTTATTTTCTCTATATTTTGTATTTAGTGGAGGATTTTAAACTCACTTTTCGCCTCCCATAATTTTAATTGTTGTATATACACATACATATACATATTAAGACATGTATATGATTGTATCTCAATATTAAAGCCCCTTGTCTGCCTTTTTTTTTCCCTAACACCTGAGACATATCTTTGAGCCCATTTAACTTTTTTGTGCAATGCATGTTTAAAATATTTTTTATTAGTGTTTATTATGAGTGCAACTGTTAATAAATTATTTTATGCATTTTGTGACACTTTTTGTTTTGCCAATTAACCAATGCGCTGAGGTTGCACTATCTAGACGTGTTTAAATTCAATTGTGCTCATGCCCTTGCATTTACTTTCAACTTCTAATACGAGTACTACATCTGAACGCAGCACAAACAGCAGCAATACATCCATTATTGCTTGCACATAACTGTTAGTGACCCACTCGTAATCTGGCCATAGTGTTGCATATCTAGGGCTGAGCTAAATATGATGCTTAAAGGGCCAGTCAAAATTAACTTTTATGTTTCAGATAGGGCATGCAATTTTAAACAACTTCCCCATTTACTTTTATCAATAAATGTGCTTTGTTTCTCACTCCCATGGGGTTATTTATCCAGTCAGCACTGATTGGCTAAAATGCAAGTCTGTCAAAAAGAGCTGAGGTAAGGGTGCAGTATAGTAGAGGCTTAGATACAAGGCAATCACAGGTAAAACTATTTAAATATAACAGTGTTGGTTAAGCAAAACTGGGGAATGGGTAATAAAGGGATTATGTATCTTTTAAAACAATACAAATTCTGGAGTAGACTGCCCCTTTAAGAAAGTATATACATGTTTGGAGTCTGTGTGCTCCGATATAGCTTATTCCTAACTAAATCTTTGTTTACCTTATACTTACTTCTATGTACACAAACATATGTCAAGGATGATATGTCAACAATGAAAAGATGAAACTTTTTCTACAAAAAGAATAATCAATAATATCATATTGGCATAGATTAAGAGTGGTGTGCACAATTGCGCTTGCACAAGCTCAATATTTGTACTCCACTCAGAGGTAATACCAGCTCACACAAATTTGCACAGGTATTACAAGTTATGCGCAATGAGAGGCGCGTTCTGTTGCCATCAGACATTGCAACAAACCTAGCGCAGCACAGGGGGTAAATCGTGCATCGTTGGGCAGCAAATGTAAATTATATATGTATATGAATATTATACATATATATTTATGTGTTTATATGTGTATATACAAATATTAAAACATCAATATTTATGTATATAAGCATATACATATATATTTACTGTTTAAAATACATAAATGTAAATGCACTTTTTATTCCCCATTTTTTTTTTCTAACACCCCACATCCCTTCACTTTAACCGCTTACAATGCTTTGTGAAGTAATTTTTTAATTTATTTTTTAAAGATGGTCAGATTTTTTATTTTAATAAATGATATGTACACTCTTTTGCACTTATTTAAAGTGCACCCGTAAACTGGCAAATTTGCCCATTCATGGGCGCACATTAAATTAGCGCTCCACTTGTAATCTAGCCCATAATAAATAAAGAATATTTTAAAGTCAATTCTTGGATGGGTGCTTTTAATAATGAAGAACTATTTTGGAATTTAGGTATTTACTTTTAGAACACCAATGCTTTTATCAAGTTTTTTCAGAACTTTGGAATAATTAAAAAGGTAATCATGATTTAGGCACTGATTCTGAATAATTTGACTGTCAAGATGTGGTTTTCTACTCCAACACTAGCGGGGGCAGCCACAAAAATAGGGGCTATCCCTGCAAGTGTCGAAATGTCTCCCATACAAACATGAGAACTCTCTGCTAAAACAGAGGGGAAACTGACGCCTAGATTTAGAGTTCTGCGTTAGCCGTCAAAACCAGCGTTAGGAGGGTCCTAACGCTGGTTTTGCCGCCCGCTGGTATTTAGAGTCAGTCATGAAAGGGTCTAACGCTCACTTTCCAGCCACGACTTTTCCATACCGCAGATCCCCCAACGCCAATTGCGTATCCTATCTTTTCAATGGGATCTTTCTAACGCCGGTATTTAGAGTCATTATACCGGCGTTAGAAAGATCCCATTGAAAAGTGAGCATTAGAAATCTAACGACAAGACTCCAGCCACAGAGAAAAGCCAGGTGTTAAGAGATTTCTGGGCTAACGCCGTTCATAAAGCTCTTAACTACTGTGCTCCTAAAGTAAACTAACACCCATAAACTACCTATGTACCTCTAAACCGAGGTCCCCCCACATCGCCGCCACTCTAATAAAAAATTTTAACCTCTAATTCTGCCGACCGCACACTGCCGCAACCTACATTATTCCCTATGTATCCCCTAATCTGCTGCCCCTAACACCGCCGACCCCTACATAATATTTATTAACCCCTAATTTGACCCCCCCAATGTCGCCTCTACCTTACCTATACTTATTAACCCCTAATCTGTCGACCGGACCTCGCTGCCACCTACATTATCCCTATGTACCCCTAATTCTGCTGCCCCTAACACCGCCGACACCTACATAATATTTATTAACCCCTAATCTGCCCCCCCCAACGTCACCCGCTACCTACCTACAATTATTAACCCCTAATCTGCCGACCGACCTCACCGCTACTATAATAAATGTATTAACCCCTAAAGCTAAGTCTAACCCTAACACCCCCCCCTAAATTAAATATAATTTTTATCTAACGAAATAAAATAATTCTTATTAAATAAAATATTCCTATTTAAAGCTAAATACTTTACCTGTAAAATAAACCCTAATATAGCTACAATATAAATAATAATTATATTGTAGCTATTTTAGGATTAATATTTATTTTGCAGGCAACTTTGTATTTATTTTAACTAGGGTACAATAGCTATTAAATAGTTATTAACTATTTAATAGCTACCTAGCTAAAAGAAATACAAAATTACCTGTAAAATAAATCCTAACCTAAGTTACAATTAAACCTAACACTACACTATCAATAAATTAAATACAAATACCTACAAATAAATACACTAACTAAAGTACAAAAAATAAAAAAAGAACTAAGTTACAAAAAATATTTTTTTTTACAAACATTATAAAAATATTATAACAATTTTAAGCTAATTACACCTACTCTAAGCCCCCTAATAAATAACAAAGCCCCCCAAAATACTAAAATGCCCTACCCTATTCTACAATAAAAATTGTAAAGCTCTTTTACCTTACCAGCCCTTAAAAGGGCCTTTTTTGCGGAGCATGCCCCAAAGAATTCTGCTCTTTTGCCTGTAAAAAAAAAAACATACAATACCCCCCCAACATTACAACCCACCACCCACATACCCCTAATCTAACCCAAACCCCCTTAAATAAACCTAACACTAAGCCCCTGAAGATCTCCCTACTTTGTCTTCACCATGCCGGGGTATCACCGATCCATTCAGAAGAGGGTCCGAAGTCCTTCATCCTATCCGGGCGATGTCTTACATCCAAGCGGGGGGCTGAAGAGTGTCAGGGTACCATCCTCTCTGTCCATATATCTGCACCTATGTCTCTTTAGGACCCAGTAATGCAGCACACTATACCTTTATAAGGTTCACCTCCCACTCAATCATTGCTTAGTATTGGTGCTTCTTACTTCAGTACAGCCACTCTCTTGATCAGTTGTCAATACTGCTCAACTTAAACCTAACTCACTTTATAGTGACTACCTGTGAACGCTGTTCACAAAATATCAACTTTCAGCTTTGATTACTCAAATCTAACAACTGCATGGCTGTAGGATCAATCAATCTAAAATACCTTACTGTGTAAGAACCGGAGCCGTCCTGTAAACCCTCCTCCTTCTCTGAACTAGGTGAGCGTGACGTCACACGCCTGCATCGCTCCACGCACGCTGTCTTCGAACACAGCGCTACAGCCTACTCCTCCTGAACGGCAGCAACTAAATACCGGTGAGCTTTTTTGCTCAGTTTAATCCTTTGTCACGGACTGCTAGCATAAACTCTGCTTCTATATTGTTAGCCTGCTTAATTATTGGGTTTTCACAAAAACGCTGCAATTTCACCAATTGTAGTTCTCACTCCATTTCTTCCATAGCGTGTTGCAGTCTGCAATTAGCTTTACTCTGCTTAAGTATACAAATCTAAAAGGTTAAGCATATCTTCTAGCTCACTAGAATATATCAATATTATGCACTCCTTATCCTTAGAAGTTATACACCTGCTGTTGATCTATCCATTTGCATTGTTAGGTTAAATCTCCTGCCACATTATTCTCAGTGCACTTTGTACACATGTAGTGGCAATAGGAACCTTTAACCAACACATACATATAACAAATTCTGCTGTATGGTTCTATGGTACAACCAGCTGCCTGGGATCATAATGTTGTAACCATTCACCTGCTCAGCTACATATATATATAATTGTTAACCTGAATTCCAGCAGTTGTGGTCCACATTTATAACCATGCTCAACCATTCTAATTCTTTTAGATAAAAAATAAAGTTGAGCCTGACAAGAGGTCCATCATCCGGCTGAAGTCTTCATCCTTGTTTACATTTGTAAATGGTTTACACAATGAGTTATTTTCTCTATATTTTAGTATTTAGTGGAGGATTTTAAACTCACTTTTCGCCTCCCCATAATTTTAATTGTTGTTATATACACATAACATATACATATTAAGAACATGTATATGATTTGTATCTCAATATTAAGCCCCTGTCTGCTTTTTTTTCCCTAACACCTGAGACATATCTTTGAGCCCATGTAACTTTTTTGTGCAATGCATGTTTAAAATATTTTTTATTAGTGTTATTATGAGTGCAACTGTCAATATATTTTTGTATGCATTTTGTGACACTTTTTTGTTTTTGCCAATTAACCAATTGCGCTGAGGTTGCACTATCTAGACATGTGTTAAATTCAATTGTGCTCATGCCCTTGCATTTACTTTCAACTTCAAATACGAGTACTCACATCTGACGCACACAAAACAGCAGCAATACATCCATTATTGCTTGCGCATAACTGTTAGTGACACTCGTAACTGGCCCATAGTGTTGCATATCTAGGCTGTGCTAAATATGATGCTTAAAGGGCCAGTCAAATTTAAACTTTTATGTTTTCAGATAGGGCATGCAATTTAAGACAACTTTCCCATTTACTTTTATCAATAAATGTGCTTTGTTCTCACTCCCATGGGTTATTTATCAGCCAGCACTGATTGGCTAAAATGCAAGTCTGTCAAAGAGCTGAGTAAGGGTGCAGTATGTAGAGGCTTAGATACAAGGCAATCACAGAGGTAAAACTATTTAAATATAACAGTGTTGGTTAAGCAAAACTGGGGAATGGGTAATAAAGGGATTATGTATCTTTTAAAACAATACAAATTCCTGGAGTAGACTGCCCCTTTAAGAAAGTATATACATGTTTGGAGTCTGTGTGCTCCGATATAGCTTATTCTAACTAAATCTTTGTTTACCTTATACTTACTTCTATGTACACAAACATATGTCAAGGATGATATGTCAACAATGAACAGATGAAACTTTTTCTACAAAGAAGGAATAATCAATAATATCATATTGGCATAGATTAAGAGTGGTGTGCACAATTGCGCTTGCACAAGCTCAATATTTGTACTCCACTCAGAGGTAATACCAGCTCACACAAATTTGCACAGGTATTACAAGTTATGCGCAATGAGAGGCGCGTTCTGTTGCCATCAGACATTGCAACAAACCCTAGCGCAGCACAGGGGGTAAATCGTGCATCGTTGGGCAGCAAATGTAAATTATATATGTATATGAATATATACATATATATTTATGTGTTTATATGTGTATATACAAATATTAAAACATCAATATTTATGTATATAAGCATATACATATATATTTACTGTTTAAAATACATAAATGTAAATGCACTTTTATTCCCCCCTTTTTTTTTCTAACACCCCCACATCCCTTCACTTTAACCGCTTACAATGCGGTTAAAGTGAAGGGATGTGCACCCGTAAACTGGCAAATTTGCCCATTCATGGGCGCACATTAAATTAGCGCTCCACTTGTAATCTAGCCCATAATAAATAAAGAATATTTTAAAGTCAATTCTTGGATGGGTGCTTTTAATAATGAAGAACTATTTTGGAATTTTAGGTATGTACTTTTAGAACACCAATGCTTTTATCAAGTTTTTTCAGAACTTTGGAATAATTAAAAAGGTAATCATGATTTAGGCACTGATTCTGAATAATTTGACTGTCAAGATGTGGTTTTCTACTCCAACACTAGCGGGGGCAGCCACAAAAATAGGGGCTATCCCTGCAAGTGGCGAAATGTCTCCCATACAAACATGAGAACTCTCTGCTAAAACAGAGGGGAAACTGACGCCTAGATTTGGAGTTCTGCGTTAGCCGTCAAAACCAGCGTTAGGGGGTCCTAACGCTGGTTTTGGCCGCCCGCTGGTATTTAGAGTCAGTCATGAAAGGGTCTAACGCTCACTTTCCAGCCGCGACTTTTCCATACCGCAGATCCCCCAACGCCAATTGCGTATCTATCTTTTCAATGGGATCTTTCTAACGCCGTTATTTAGAGTCTTGGCTGAAGTGAGCATTAGAAATCTAACGACACAAACTCCAGCCATAGAAAAAAAACCAGAGTTAAGAGATTTCTGGGCTAACGCCGGTTCATAATGCTCTTAACTACTGTGCTCTAAAGTAAACTAACACCCATAAACTACCTATGTACCTCTAAACCGAGGTCCCCCCACATCGCCGCCAATCTAATAAAAATTTTTAACCTCTAATCTGCCGACCGCACACTGCCGCAACCTACATTATCCTATGTATCCCTAACTGCTGCCCCTAACACCGCCGACCCCTACATAATATTTATTAACCCCTAATTTGACCCCCCAATGTTGCCTCTACCTTACCTATACTTATTAACCCCTAATCTGTCGACCGGACCTCGCTGCCACCTACATTATCCCTATGTACCCCTAATCTGCTGCCCCTAACACCGCCGACACCTACATAATATTTATTAACCCCTAATCTGTGCCCCCCCCAACATCATCGCTACCTACCTACAATTATTAACCCCTAATCTGCCGACCGGACCTCACCGCTACTATAATAAATGTATTAACCCCTAAAGCTAAGTCTAACCCTAACACCCCCCCTAAATTAAATATAATTTTTATCTAACAAAATAAAATAATTCTTATTTAATAAATTATTCCTATTTAAAGCTAAATACTTACCTGTAAAATAAACCCTAATATAGCTACAATATAAATAATAATTATATTGTAGCTATTTTAGGATAAATATTTATTTTGCAGGCAACTTTGTATTTATTTTAACTAGGTACAATAGCTATTAAATAGTTATTAACTATTTAATAGCTACCTAGCTAAAAGAAATACAAAATTACCTGTAAAATAAATCCTAACCCTAAGTTACAATTAAACCTAACACTACACTATCAATAAATTAAATACAAATACCTACAAATAAATACACTAACTAAGTACAAAAAATAAAAAAAGAACTAAGTTACAAAAAATAAAAAAAATTTTTACAAACATTATAAAAATATTACAACAATTTTAAGCTAATTACACCTACTCTAAGCCCCCTAATAAAATAACAAAGCCCCCAAAATAAAAAAATGCCCTACCCTATTCTACAATAAAAATTGTAAGCTCTTTTACCTTACCAGCCCTTAAAAGGGCCTTTTGCGGAGCATGCCCCAAAGAATTCTGCTCTTTTGCCTGTAAAAAAAAAACATACAATATCCCCCAACATTACAACCCACCACCAACATACCCCTAATCTAACCCAAACCCCCTTAAATAAACCTAACACTAAGCCCCTGAAGATCTCCCTACTTTGTCTTCACCACGCCGGGTATCACCGATCCATCCAGAAGAGGGTCCGAAGTCTTCATCCTATCCGGGCGATGTCTTCATCCAAGCGGGGGCTGAAGAGGTGTCAGGGTACCATCCTCTCTGTCCATATATCTGCACCTATGTCTCTTTAGGACCCAGTAATGCAGCACACTATACCTTTATAAGGTTCACCTCCCACTCAATCATTGCTTAGTATTGGTGCTTCTTACTTCAGTACAGCCACTCTCTTGATCAGTTGCAATACTGCTCAACTTAAACCTAACTCACTTTATAGTGACTCCTGTGAACGCTGTTCACAAAATATCAACTTTCAGCTTTGATTACTCAAATCTAACAACTGCATGGCTGTAGGATCAATCAATCTAAAATACCTTACTGTGTAAGAACCGGAGCCGTCCTGTAAACCCTCCTCCTTCTCTGAACTAGGTGAGCGGTGACGTCACACGCCTGCATCGCTCCACGCACGCTGTCTTCGGAACACAGCACTACAGCCTACTCCTCCTGAACGGCCGCAACTAAATACCGGTGAGCTTTTTTACTCAGTTTAATCCTTTGTCACAGACTGCTAGCATAAACTCTGCTTCTATATTGTTAGCCTGCTTAATAATTGGGTTTTCACAAAAACGCTGCAATTCCACCAATTGTATTTCTCACTCCATTTCTTCCATAGCGTGTTGCAGTCTGCAATTAGCTTTACTCTGCTTAAGTATACAAATCTAAAAGGTTAAGCCTATCTTCTAGCTCACTAGAATATATCAATATTACGCACTCCTTATCCTTAGAAGTTATACACCTGCTGTTGATCTATCCACTTCATTGTTAGGTTAAATCTCCTGCCACATTATTCTCAGTGCACTTTGTACACATGTAGTGGCAATAGGAACCTTTAACCAACACATACATATAACAAATTCTGCTGTATGGTTCTATGGTACAACCAGCTGCCTGGGATCATAATGTTGTAACCATTCACCTGCTCAGCTACATATATATATAATTGTTAACCTGAATTCCAGCAGCTATGGTCCACATTTATAACCATGCTCAACCATTCTAATTCTTTTAGATAAAAAATAAAGTTGAGCCTGACAAGAGGTCCATCATCCGGCTTAATTCTTCATCCAAGTGGGGGCTGAAGAGGTCCATCATCCGGCTGAAGGCTTCATCCAAGCGGGGGCTGAAGAGGTTCATCATCCGGCTGAAGTCTTCTATCAAGCGGCATCTTCAATCTTCTTTCTTCCGGCTCCATCTTCATCCCGCCAACGCGGAACATCCTTCCCCCACGACGAACTCCCGACGAATGAAGGTTCCTTTAAGGGACGTAATCCAAGATGGCATCCCTCGAATTCCAATTGGCTGATCAGCCAATCAGAATTAAGGTAGGAATAATCTGATTGGCTGATGGAATCAGCCAATCAGATTCAAGTTCAATCCGATTGGCTGTTGGATCAGCCAATCAGATTGAGCTCGCATTCTATTGGCTGTTCCGATCAGCCAATAGAATGCAAGCTCAATCTGATTGGCTGATCCAAACAGCCAATCAGATTGAACTTGAATCTGATCGGCTGATTTAATCAGCCATTCAGAATTTTCCTACCTTAATTCCGATTGGTTGATAGAATCCTATCAGCCAATCGGAATTCGAGGGACGCCATCTTGGATGATGTCCTTAAAGGAACCTTCATTCGTCAGGAGTTCGTCGTGGAGGAAGGATGTTCCACGTCGGCAGGATGAATATGGATCCGGAAGAAAGAATATTGAAGATGCCGCTTGATAGAAGACTTCAGGCCGGATGATGGACCTCTTCAGCCCCCGCTTGGATGAAGACTTCAGCCGGATGATGGATCTCTTCAGCCCCCGATTGGATGAAGACATCGCACAGATTAAATGAAGACTTCGGACCCTCTTCTGGACGTATCAGTAATACCCGGCATGTGAAGACAAGGTAGGGAGATCTTCAGGGGCTTAGTGTTAGGTTTATTTAAGGGGGGTTTGGGTTAGATTAGGGGTATGTGGGTGGTGGGTTGTAATGTTGGGGGGGTATTGTATGTTTTTTTTTACAGGCAAAAGAGCAGAATTCTGGTAAGGTAAAAGAGCTTTACAATTTTTATTGTAGAATAGGGTAGGGCATTTTTTTATTTTGGGGGGCTTTGTTATTTTTTAGGGCGCTTAGAGTAGGTGTAATTAGTTTAAAATTCTTGTAATCTTTTTTTATTTTTTGTAATGTAGTGTTTGTTTGTTTTTGTAATTTAGTGTTTGTTTATTTTTGTAATTTAGTTTAGTTGATTTAATTGTAGATAATTGTAGGCAGTTTATTTAATTAATTTATTGATAGTGTAGTGTTAGGTTTAATTGTACCTTAGGTTAGGATTTATTTTACAGGTAATTTGGTAATTATTTTAACTAGGTAGCTATTAAATAGTTATTAACTATTTAATAGCTATTGTACCTGGTTAAAATAAATACAAAGTTGCCTGTAAAATAAATATTAATCCTAAAATAGCTACAATATAATTATTATTTATATTGTAGCTATATTAGGGTTTATTTTAAAGGTAATATTTAGCTTTAAATAGTAATAATGTATTTAATAAGAATTATTTTATTTTGTTAGATAAAAATTATATTTAACTTAGGGGGGTGTTAGGGTTAGGGTTAGACTTAGCTTTAGGGGTTAATACATTTATTAGAGTAGCGGTGAGGTCCGGTCGGCAGGATTAGGGTTAATAAATGTAGGTAGGTAGCGGCGACGTTTGGGGGGGCAGATTATGGGTTAATAAATATAGGGGTCGGCAGGGGTTAGGGGCAGCAGATTAGGGGTTCATAGGGATAACGTAGGTGTACGGAGTGGCAGATTAGGGGTTAATTGTATAATGCAGGTGTCAGCGATAGATTAGGGGTTAATAAGTGTAAGGTTAGGGGTGTTTAGACTCGGGGTTCATGTTAGGGTGTTAGGTGCAGACTTAGGAAGTGTTGCCCCATAGGAAACAATGGGGCTGCATTAGGAGCTGAACGCTGCTTTTTTGCAGGTGTTAGGTTTTTCAGCTCAAACTGCCACATTGTTTCCTATGGGGGAATCGTGCACGAGCACGTTTTTGAAGCTGGCCGCGTCCGTAAGCACCGCTGGTATTGAGAGTTGCAGTGGCGGTAAATTATGCTATACGCTCCCTTTTTGGAGCCTAACGCAGCCCTTCTGTGAACTCTAAATACCAGCGGTATTTAAAGGTGTGGGGGGGAAAAATACACGCGTAGCTAACGCACCCCTTTGGCCGCAGAACTCTAAATCAAGCCGTGAGTGTTTTAAAACTTGAATATTTTGCTAAATACAAATCAATTAACCTACAAATATTTTTTATACAATACGATTTTTGGTGAACAATTTAGTTATGAATTTTGATACACTTTAACAATGCCGTTTTTCCCTGCATATTTTTGTGTGAATGGTTAATTTTTTTATTTTGTAACATCTTTAAATTAAAAATTTTATTGTGTTCATTAGTAATGGATGCATCGCCTTCCCTTAGGAAAATGCCCCTAGCGAGATACCTTGTTTTCACGGGTAAGAAGTCTCTGTACATAATTCCACCATGTAATAGGACTGGCGAGCATTCTTATAGAATCTCACCAGCCAAGATATCTTTTTAAAATTGGGGGGCTTAGTGTTTACAAAACAGAGAATATTAATTATGTGGTTTTAGAAATGTTTTAATTTTGCCTCTAAAAATATGATTCCGCCTAAAATATGATATACTTTTTACAAAATGGTCACTTTTAGTGAGTGGCTTGATTTTTTAAAATAATATAGGGGATCCTTTATGAAGCTTTGGAAGCCGCTTTGAAAACTCTTAAGGTGAAGGCTTGCATGAGTGAGCCTGCAGCTAATAGTTAATAGTTTCTTAAATTTACAGTATACACCAATTTCCATTACACTGCATATAATAGACAGTACTATAAAGAATAATATGCACAAATACTGATATAAAAATCCAGTATAAAACAGTTTAAAAACTTACTTAGAAGCCCCCAGTTTAACTCTGTTATAAAGGTAGCTAGAACACCCACTTTAAATGGGAAATTACAGACACCCCCTCCCCTTCCTCTGCATATGAAAATACTCTTTACACAAACAGGAGCAAGCTGGAGTAGGTATACCTCTATATTTTCCTAAAACTTTGGGGCTTGGTTAGGAGCCTACAAAACATTTATGCAAAGAAAAATTGAGTGTATAATGTCCCTTTAATCTTAATGTCTCTTAACCTCTTCACCTGCTCTTCTGTGATTACATTACAGTAATAGAGAAATAACATGTGAATAGAGTGGGCTACTTTGCAAATGTTGTGCCACTTAAAACTTGATACCTTATTGTCAATTATATTACTCATTCACGTAAATGTTATAAGCTAAAAGCAATATCATTGCACAAATATGTATTTATAAGCTTGCACTAAAAATGTCTGCTTTGTTTAACAAACTATCGGCTAGATTTGGAGTTTGGCATTAGCCGTGAAAACCAGCGTTAGAGGCTCCTAACGCTGGTTTTAGGCTAACTCCGGTATTTGGAGTCACTCAAAAAAGGGTCTAACGCTCACTTTTCAGCCGCAACTTTTCCATACCGCAGATCCCTTACGTCAATTGCGTATCCTATCTTTTCAATGGGATCTTTCTAACTCCGGTATTTAGAGTCGTGTCTGAAGTGAGCGTTAGAAATCTAACGACAAAACTCCAGCCGCAGAAAAAAGTCAGTAGTTAAGAGCTTTTTGGGCTAACGCCGGTTCATAAAGCTCTTAACTACTGTACTCTAAAGTACACTAACACCCATAAACTACCTATGTACCCCTAAACCGAGGCCCCCCCCACATCGCCGCCACTCGATTAAATTTTTTTTAACCCCTAATCTGCCGACCGCCACCTACGTTATACTTATGTACCCCTAATCTGCTGCCCCTAACACCGCCGACCCCTGTATTATATTTATTAATCTCTAATCTGCCCCCCACAACGTCGCCGCCAGCTACCTACAATAATTAACCCCTTATCTGCCGACCGCAAAGCGCCGCCACCTGCATTATCCCTATGTACCCCTAATCTGCTGCCCTAACATCGCCGACCCCTATATTATATTTATTAACCCCTAATCTGCCCCCCACAACGTCGCCTCCACCTGCCTACACTTATTAACCCCTAATCTGCCGAGCGGACCTAAACGCTACTATAATAAAGTTATTAACCCCCAATCCGCCTCACTAACCCTATAATAAATAGTATTAACCCCTAATCTGCCCTCCCTAACATCGCCGACACCTAACTTCAATTATTAACCCCTAATCTGCCGACTGGAGCTCACCGCTATTCTAATAAATGTATTAACCCCTAAAGCTAAGTCTAACCCTAACACTAACACCCCCCTAAGTTAAATATAATTTACATCTAACAAAATTAATTATCTCTTATTAAATAAATTATTCCTATTTAAAGCTAAATACTTACCTGTAAAAAAAATCCTAATATAGCTACAATATAAATTATAATTACATTGTAGCTATTTTAGGATTAATATTTAATTTTACAGGCAACTTTGTAATTATTTTAACCATGTACAATAGCTATTAAATAGTTAAGAACTATTTAATAGTTACCTAGTTAAAATAATTACAAAATTACCTGTAAAATAAATCCTAACCTAAGTTAGAATTAAACCTAACACTATACTATCATTAAATTAATTAAATAAAATACCTACAATTACCTACAATTAAACCTAACACTGCACTATCAATACATTAATTAAATACAATATCTACAAATAACTACAATGAAATAAACTAACTAAAGTAAAAAAAATAAAAAAGAACTAAGTTACAAAAAATAAAAAAATATTTACAAACATAAGAAAAATATTACAACAATTTTAAACTAATTACACCTACTCTAAGCCCTCTAATAAAATAACAAAGAACCCCAAAATAAAAAATGCCCTGCCCTATTCTAAATTACTAAAGTTCAAAGCTCTTTTACCTTATCAGCCCTGAACAGGGCCCTTTGCGGGGCATGCCCCAAGAAGTTCAGCTCTTTTGCCTGTAAAAAAAAAACATACAATACCCCCCCCAATATTACAACCCACCACCCACATCATCGGAACAGCCAATAGAATGCGAGCTCAATCTGATTGGCTGATTGGATCAGCCAATTGGATTGAACTTGATTCTGATTGGCTGATTCCATCAGCCAATCAGAATATTCCTACCTTAATTCCGATTGGCTGATAGAATCCTATCAGCCAATCGGAATTTGAGGGACGCCATCTTGGATGAAGTCCCTTAAAGGAACCGTCATTCTTCAGTTGGACGTCGCCGGAAGAAGATGGGTCAGCGGTGGAGGTCTTCAGGATGGAGCCGGTCGTCATCGGATGAAGATAGAAGATGCCGCTTGGATCAAGATGGTTGCCGGTCTGGATCGCCTCTTCTTCCCGGATAGGATGAAGACTTTGGAGCCTCTTCTGGACCTCTTCAGCCACCGGATAATGGATCGCCAGCCCCCGCTTGGGTTGGATGAAGATTTTGGAGCCAGGACGGATTGGTGATACCTGGTGAGGTGAAGACAAGGTAGGATGATCTTCAGGGGCTTAGTGTTAGGTTTATTTAAGGGGGGTTTGGGTTAGATTAGGGGTATGTGGGTGGTGGGTTGTAATGTTGGGGGGGGGTATTGTATGTTTTTTTTTTACAGGCAAAAGAGCTGAACTTCTTGGGGCATGCCCCGCAAAGGGCCCTGTTCAGGGCTGGTAAGGTAAAAGAGCTTTGAACTTTAGTAATTTAGAATAGGGTAGGGCATTTTTTATTTTGGGGGTCTTTGTTATTTTATTAGGGGGCTTAGAGTAGGTGTAATTAGTTTAAAATTGTTGTAATATTTTTCTTATGTTTGTAAATATTTTTTTTATTTTTTGTAACTTAGTTTTTTTTTATTTTTTGTACTTTAGTTAGTTTATTTCATTGTAGTTATTTGTAGGAATTGTATTTAATTTATTTATTGATAGTGTAGTGTTAGGTTTAATTGTAGGTAATTGTAGGTATTTTATTTAATTAATTTAATGATAGTATAGTGTTAGGTTTAATTCTAACTTAGGTTAGGATTTATTTTACAGGTAATTTTGTAATTATTTTAACTAGGTAACTATTAAATAGTTGTTAACTATTTAATAGCTATTGTACATGGTTAAAATAATTACAAAGTTGCCTGTAAAATAAATATTAATCCTAAAATAGCTACAATGTAATTATAATTTATATTGTAGCTATATTAGGATTTATTTTACAGGTAAGTATTTAGCTTTAAATTGGAATTATTTATTTAATAAGAGATAATTAATTTCGTTAGATGTAAATTATATTTAACTTAGGGGCGTGTTAGTGTTAGGGTTAGACTTAGCTTTAGGGGTTAATACATTTATTAGAATAGCGGTGAGCTCCAGTCGGCAGATTAGGGGTTAATAATTGAAGTTAGGTGTCGGCGATGTTAGGGAGGGCAGATTAGGGGTTAATACTATTTATTATAGGGTTAGTGAGGCAGATTAGGGTTTAATAACTTTATTATAGTAGCGCTCAGGTCCGCTCGGCAGATTAGGGTTAATAAGTGTAGGCAGGTGGAGGCGACGTTGTGGGGGCAGATTAGGGGTTAATAAATATAATATAGGGGTCGGCGATGTTAGGGCAGCAGATTAGGGGTACATAGGGATAATGTAAGTAGCGGCGGTTTACAGAGCGGCAGATTAGGGGTTAATAATAATATGCAGGGGTCAGCGATAGCGGGGGGCGGCAGATTAGGGGTTAATAAGTGTAAGGTTAGGGGTGTTTAGACTCGGGGTACATGTTAGAGTGTTAGGTGCAGACGTAGGAAGTGTTTCCGCATAGCAAACAATGGGCTGCGTTAGGAGCTGAACGCGGCTTTTTTTGCAGGTTTAGGTTTTTTTTCAGCTCAAACAGCCCCATTGTTTCCTATGGGGGAATCGTGCACGAGCACGTTTTTGAGGCTGGCCGCTTGCGTAAGCAACTCTGGTATCGAGAGTTGAAGCTGCGTTAAATATGCTCTACGCTCCTTTTTTGGAGCCTAACGCAGCCTTTATGTGGACTCTCAATACCAGAGTTATTTTTATGGTGCGGCCAGAAAAAAGCCGGCGTTAGCTTTTCGGGTCGTTACTGACAAAACTCCAAATCTAGCTGTAAAACATCAATTACACTGTAACTAGAAAGTTAAAAACTGCTACAATGTCACATTATTCAATCAATAAAAACCTTCTGCTTTGAAACAGCAAAACCTATTCCCGCTAGTTAGACTCCAAGGGTCCGATTTATCTCCAAACATTGCAAACTACCTTAATATACTATTAACCCCTAAACCACCACTGCCCACATTGCAAAGTAATAAACTAACATCTAAACCCCCTAACCTAACATCCCTTAATAATCCAAATTAAAATACCCCTAAATTTACAAAAACAAATCCTTACTACCTTGGGGAAAAAAATGTACCTGTAAAGTTAAATAAAAACCTATTAAATACAAACATTACTAAAAATAAAAAAATAGCATTACAAACAAAAAAAAGCTAACATTACAAAAAAAAACAAAACAACATTACACAAAATAAAAAAAAAACTAACGTTACAAAAAATAAAAAAGTCTAACATCACACAAAATAAAAAAGTAATTACCCATTTTTTTTTAATCCTATTCTAATACCCCCTAAAAAGATGCTACCCCCCACCCTCAAAAAAAAAAAATAAAAAAAAAAAAAAAAATACTACAAAGTGCCCTCAAAATAGCATTTGGATGGGCATTGTCCTTAAAAGTGCATTCAGCTGTTTTGCTGCCCATAAAAAAATAAAATATTTTTTAAAAAATAAACACCGCAAAAAAACAAAAAACTAACACTAACCCCATAAAGGTACTCACCAATGATGATGATGTCGGCAGTTGTCAATCTTCATTCAGGTGGCGGCAGTGGTGGTGACAGTGGTCTCGTGAGCTTAAACACGGATATCCTCTTCATGGAATCTCCAGCCGCACATTTAATAGTGAATTCAAGTTGTCTCTTTCATATGGTGGTACCCTTGCATTCCTATTGGCTGATTTAAATCTTGAAACTTAAATCAGCCAATAGAATGAAAGTTTGAAAAAAAAATTGTTTGTTTTTTTTGGTAATTACCTTTTTATTTTGTGTAATGTTAGAATTTTGTTTATTTTTTGTAATGTTAGCTTTCTTTTATTTTGTGTAATGTTAATTTTTTCTGCAATGTTAGTTTTTTTGTAATGTTAGTTTTTTTTTTAACTGTAAGATTAGGTTTTTATTTAATTGTACAGGTAAGTTTTTTTTTCTTTAAAAGGCTTGGATATTTTTTTTTTGTGAATTTAGGGGTAATTTGGGTTAAGTTAGGGGGTGTTAGGTTAGGGGGATTAGATGTTAGTTATTACTTGCGATGTAGGGGGATGGTGGTTTAGGGGATAATAGTGTAGTTGGAAGTTTGTGGTGGGCTATGTGGCAGTTTAAGGGTTATTAGAGTAGGGGCTTATAGTGATTCGGGTTAGCGTGTGAGTAGGGTTTTAGTCTTTTTTTATAAATGTTTTGCTCCATTGACTTCTATAGAGCATTAGGTTATTTCACTACTGTTAGTTCATATGCATGAGTCAGTTTAGCACTAGAGCAATCATTTTTTACTTTTATTACTAATGCAAGCTAGCGCAATTAGCATTCTAGCATAAGCGCTAGTTAGCGCTCCAATTTAATCTAGCCTTAGTCTTGTTTTGAGATAATACAATCTTTTCTTGTAGCAGTTGAAATCTCTTCTGAGAAATGCTGAATTGTTCTACCTAAATTATCTACTTGTATCAATTCTGATTTCACCTAGAGAAGGAAAAATTAGTTATTGGTCCATTTTTCCATCCAACCTTTTTATAATAGTTGCTTCTATGCACAATTTGGCTTCTGTTCCCACTTTGGCTTCAGCTGCATTCATAGAAGTTAACCATTAATAGATTGCAAGCCTTTTTAGCTTCTGCCATGTTCTAATTGTTTACTAAGTCTTGTTATACAGAATGTTTTTCTCATCATTATATAATTCCTCTCTTTCTTCGATTAGTTATAAAAATAACTGAATAGCTTCTTCTCTTGTAACCAAAGCTACAAATCCAGTATTTTTGAAGTAGTGTGAGCAAGAATCCTCAGGAGATGTAGCACGCTTAAAAGGATTAGTTTCCTATTTGAAGATTTATGTTTTCAGTGTTTTTTTCTGTTGAGTGCATTGAGCGAAAGCTTTGCTTGAACAAATACCAAGATATGAAACGGCAAATTATTTCTTGTATATTACTATTATAATATTATTATTTATAGTGGTATAAGATATTAAGAAGCAGTTTTAAAATCTCAGTAAATATCTTGATTTGATTCTATAATTCTAGTTTAAAACAAAAAGCTTTTATTTTATCAAAGCATTTTGTTTTCTTGGTCTCTTACCTCTGCTATTGATATTGAGAAAGCTATAACATTGCAACAGCTATGAGGCTCAAGACTCTTAAAGGGACAGTAAACCCCTGGATACTCTTATACAAAATGTTTAGTTATGTATAATGTAACAACTTTGCAATATATTTTCATTATTTATTTTGCCCCATTTTACATTGTCTCGCTCTATGCAGGACAGGAGTGATCTACCAAATTCAATAATATTGAGCTATTTATAAATGTTTATTATATTTATATTAGATTTTACTGATACAGAAACTACAGTTGAAGTACATTTTTAAAAGAACTGAAGATTGTTTTCTATGCCAAGGGTGGATGCATAAAAGGAGACCCATTTAATATAATCAGGTTCCAGGGATACCCTATTGCTCATAGTGTCATCATAGACTAACCAAGTTTTGTTACATGTGCCATTTTTGCTAACAGATACATCTGAGCGTACATTAGCCATGGCTATTGCATATTGCAGTGCGGATGGGTTGCAATACATTTTTTTTATGGTGTGTGGGTTAAAACAGTCCCAGAGGATAATTTATTTTTTGATTATCCACAATTAGTTTAGGCAGCCCTGTAGTTTATTCTAGGTCAGAGTTGAAGTAGAGAAAAAACGAGCTTAGCCAGCAGAGGCATATGTTACTGTCACTATCCTCTGGTAGTTTCTCCCATAAAAAACCATAGTTGTCACTACATTTGTGTATGGCTCCCACATTGCATATATTAGAAGCAGTGGTGGCTTGATTAAAATCTAATCATATATGTCTCAAAGTCTTGTTATATTTATAGCTTCATATATTTGAAAAGATAATCAAGACCTTAAAGAGACAGACGAGAAACAATAAACAATTTTGTTTTCTAAATATTATTACAATGCAGTGACTTTTTTTTAAAAACAAAAACAAACTTTATGCATTTAAATTAACATGATCACTTAGTTTTACTATAATAAATTATATTGAGAGGAAGCTACACTTAAAAACGACCTAGTGTGCAAGACGCCATGAAATGAGATCATCTTTTAAAATTGTCCTTTCCCCTGGCTGCTTTCATTGCTCTGTCTGTGTTTTCATTCCTAGAAGACATACTTTATGATGTATGTCTATTTATTAGCCTACTGAAACTTAATTCATCTGGTCATGACATATTTGATTATTAAGATATTAAAATAATGAGGTGTCATTTAATGTAAAATATATGCGGAATGCTGGAAACACTGCAAATGTCAGCACCTAATAATACCTTGTAATAGAAGCTTGAAAGCATATTCAACTAGTAAATTAAAAAGCTTTAAACCTGTGCTAAATATTCAAAACTATTAACTGAAACATTATTGATATGCACAAGCAGACTTTTTTTTTCATTCTGTATTTCTATATATGTTAATAACAATTGACCTATGCAAAATAATATAACTGCACCATTTATATTTGTATAGAGAAGGTGCCATGTAGGATGCAATAAGAATGCAATATGAAAAAAAAATATTGATATATTAATATTATATGTATTTTGGTATTTTTACATTAAACATGTTTGTCATAATTGTTTTAATTGCATAGCAACAGGTTTTTGTTTCATTCAAAAGAGTTCATGCATTGGAAAGGTAATGCAACCGTACAAGTTATTAATATGAATGTCTTTATACAGGATTTGACCTTGGGCTCTTGGTTGACAGGTCAGTGTTGTGGACACTAGAGTACCTTAAACTCCTGTTATAGGCAGCATTTCTAGTTCTCTTGATTATTGAACCCTCAGGTGTGTTCACTTTGCAATCATATAACTATATAAAGGGACATAAAAATCCCACTTTTTTTATTTCTTAATCCAGAAAGACCATGCGATGTAACTAACTTCCCAAATAACTTCTATTATTAAATTTACTTAAAGGGGCACTGAACCCAGATATTTTTAATTCATGATTCAAATAGAGCATACAATTTTAAGCAACTTTATAATTTACTCCTATTATCAAATTTTCTTCGTTCTTTTGTTTTCTTTATTTGAAAAAGAAGGCATCTAAGCTAAGGAGCCAGCCAATTTTTAGTTCAGTACACTGAGTAGCACTTGTTTATTGGTGCTGTCCAATCAGAAAGGACAATCCAGGTTGTGAACCAAAAATGGTCCGGCTTCTAAACTTACATTCTTGCTTTGCAAATGAAGATAGCAAGAGAATGAAGATCAAGTTGCTTAAAATTGCATGATCTATCTGAATCATGAAATAAAAAATATGGGTTCAGTGTCCGTTTAATTATCTTGGTATCCTTTGTTGAATGAGCAGCAATGCACTGGTGAGAGCAAGCAAAATTCATCAGCATCTTGCTACCAGTAGTGCATTGCTGTTCTTCAGCCTACCTAGGTATACTTATCCACAAGGATACCAAAATAATTAAAATGTTAAAATGATGGGAAAAAATGTAAACAATGGTTAATATTGCATGCTCTATCTGAATAATGAAAGACAAATTATTGTATGTCTCTTTAAAGCTCCGCTACTTTAGGTTCAGGGTTCTGGCATTGTGTGTTGTTTCTTCACTACACCTTCTGTTATAATGATGACTTTATCTACATTTTATTATTCATCTGCATTCCTGTACCTTTCCTACCAAGCCATTGCTGACATTTTTCTGCCCCTGACCAAGTGGTGCTTGTCTTCAGCCAGTTCCAGCAGTGCCTGTCTTCAGCCATTTCCAGCAGTGCCTGTCTACAGCCAGTTCCAGCAGTGCCTGTCTACAGCCAGTTCCAGCAGTGCCTGTCTACAGCCAGTTCCAGCAGTGCCTGTCTTAAGCCAGTTCCAGCAGTGTCTGTCTTAAGCCAGTTCCAGCAGTGCCTGTCTACAGCCAGTTCCAGCAGTGCCTGTCTTCAGCCATTTCCAGCAGTGCCTGTCTACAGCCAGTTCCAGCAGTGCCTGTCTTAAGCCAGTTCCAGCAGTGCCTGTCTACAGCCAGTTCCAGCAGTGCCTGTCTTAAGCCAGTTCCAGCAGTGCCTGTCTTAAGCCAGTTCCAGCAGTGCCTGTCTTAAGCCAGTTCCAGCAGTGCCTGTCTACAGCCAGTTCCAGCAGTGCCTGTCTTCAGCCATTTCCAGCAGTGCCTGTCTACAGCCAGTTCCAGCAGTGCCTGTCTACAGCCAGTTCCAGCAGTGCCTGTCTTAAGCCAGTTCCAGCAGTGTCTGTCTTAAGCCAGTTCCAGCAGTGCCTGTCTTAAGCCAGTTCCAGCAGTGCCTGTCTTAAGCCAGTTCCAGCAGTGCCTGTCTTAAGCCAGTTCCAGCAGTGCCTGTCATCAGCCAGTTATAAGTGCCCATCTGCAGCTAATTCTTCTTTAATATATCCCTGTCCTTTACTTTGCTAAAAAGGGGTAAAACATTTTGTCAGCTTGTCTCTCTGGCCACTTTTAATGCCAAAGGTTCACCAAGGCATAAATCCCTGAACAGAACTCCCAAAACATGACAACGCTTCTACGAGTATGAAACCCATAAATAAATCTGCAGCAAATATCATGACAATGAAACCCACTAACAAATTTTTAGAAAATATTGATGAAGCTATGCTTAATATAATTTAGATATGATCTACCATTACAAAGAGATAATTCAGCAACCTTATGAGTATCTATGAATCTAGCCTACTGTAATGAGGTTATACTCTTTTAGAATTACAAGTTTGGATGGGAGCTGGGAATGTTGCTGGTTATTTAAATGGACAGTGTATTCAAATATTTTCTCCCCTGTGTACAGTGGATACACCTGGATTGAGTGTTCTTAAACTAACAGGGATCCTATTCGGATCTCATCTCCTCTCCCAGGGCTCTTACCTTACCTCATATGATTGAGGGTTTTTCTTGTAAGTAAGATCAACTACCTGTGGGAGGATGGGGTGTGATATACATCTGTCACTATTGTTATTCCTGTTACAACTGAACTGTGTTTTTTTTAACTCTGCCTATATAGGTGGAATTTCCTATGAACTTTGTGATTGATGAACACGTAAACTTCTCTTTTATATGAGATTTAGAGACTCTTACGAATGTGAATTTTTGTGTGCATTTTATTGATTACTATATTGATTGATAAATCAATTTTAGGAAGTTTGTGTGCATGTGAAGATGTGTCCTTAAAGTCAGTGCATTGTGTGAATGCTGCGATCTGTCCCTATAAAACTCTGTGTGTTCTGCACATGTAACTTCAGTATCTCTATCCGTTAATGCTTTGTGGGTTGTGTGGTGTGTGTGTATCTGTACCTTGAGGACTGTGTGCATTGTATGAGCTGTTCCTTTTTAACTGTGTACGTTGTGTGTTTGTGCATACTTAGATTTTTATTTGTTTACCTGATTATATTGAATAGGGTCACATAGGAATATTAGATTAATAAATAAGGGAGAACAGCAAGTATGGGGAGAGGTGATTGGGAAATATAAAGTAAAGTAGAAACATGAAAGAAATACAGACGAAGAGGATTTAAACAGATAGAAAAGGGGGTGTGGTGTATTATTT
Source organism: Bombina bombina (assembly GCF_027579735.1). Classification (NCBI taxonomy): domain Eukaryota; kingdom Metazoa; phylum Chordata; class Amphibia; order Anura; family Bombinatoridae; genus Bombina; species Bombina bombina. Next base: position 201,656,509 of record NC_069504.1, read on the forward strand.
ATTTAGTATTTTCATATGTGTACAGAAAAGTAGTGTAGACACAGACAGCTAGATTACAAGTTATGCGCGCTATAGGTAATTAACGAATGCAACAAAAGTTGCATTATTTAAAGCCCTATGGCGCAGCCATTACATGGTTGCATTGAGCTCCATACCGCACAAAATGAAAGCGCTGTTTTTATGTGCTTGTGCACACTTCCCCCATAGACATCAATGGGGAGAGCGGGTCAGAAAAAAAGCCTAACACCTGCGATCGCAGAAAGAAAAGCTCCGTAACGTTGCCACCTACCTACAGTTATAAATCCCTAATCTGCCACTTCTGATATTGCCGCCACCTAAATAAAGTTATTAACCCCTAATCTGCCTCTCCCGATATTGATGCCACTATATTAAAGTTATTAACCCCTATTCCGCCGCACCCCAACATCGACGCCCCTATATTAAAGTTATTAACCCATATTCCGCCGCTCCCCGTCACTGCCGCCACTAAATAAAGGTATTAACCCCTAAACCAATAGTAAAAGAAAAAGGCAGCACTCCAAAGATCCCAAGTTAAAATGTATAATCCTTTATTCATCTACAGCATAAAAACAAGCTCAAACACAATGATTACAATGGTAGGAGGAGGCAAGATGCTGACATGTTTCGTTCCGTGCGGCACTTAATCATAGGATAACCCGATACTAAACATAGCACACCCTTTTGAAACTAGTTACAGCCAATCAACTTACTAGAAATAATGGTCTCCTAGGAAACATTACACAAGCAATTGTGCACTACAAAAGTGTTACACATATATGTAAAAAAGTAATTAAAACCAAATTGACAGATACAAAACTGCATTTCTGCTTACTATTTCTACAAATAAATATATTGTATCATGTTCAGGAAGTTAGCCTCAATATGATTAAGTTAAACAACTCTGTAACATATTATAGTATACTATTTTAAACAGTCATGTACATTTTATACAGTGAATTAAACAACATTTTAGTTGACATTAAAAAAAGGTTCTAATTATTAATCACAAATTATTTATGCATCAAGTCATATTAGTTTATTTAAATAAAGGTGTATGTACATATACTATATATACACACATACACCTAAGTGATGTTATAATTAAAAACAGGTTTAAATCCTATTGAAACCTAAGAAATTCAGAACCTAGGGAAGAGGCCCATTGAACTCATACATGATGACTGGTATATGAACTAGTTAATCCAGGTTCACATGTCTATGACCATCTTAATACAACATAAGCATCAAACCAATACAATCATCATTATGACAGGGTAACAAGAGTATACTATGTTAAAACTACATATATTTAAAACTACATTGATAAGTCTACAAATTAGCTTATGTCCCATTCTTTATTTAGACCCATAGGTACCCTGGTATCCAATTTCAAAATCCAGCATAATTCCTTTCTAGACAGAATGTTATATCTATTACCACCTCTAAAAGGTCTTCTTGCTATATCAATGACCCTGACAATACATTTTGATTCATTAGTAAAATCTAAACCATTGAGGTGTCGTGCCACACTTGAATCCTTATACTATATAATATAATTCTTGATGTCTCTTTTGTGCTCACCTATCCTGGATCGTAAAAATGTGAGGTTTGTCCTAATTATTGTTCCTGGCAAAGCACACATTCAATCGTATAAACTTCGACGGTTGTGCTGCAATTAGCATAGTGTTTAATCCTAAAAGCTTCCTTCGCACTAAGACTTCAAAAGTCAACACCTGGTGTGATTACTTCACATGTTACACAATTTCTGGACAAACACTTGAAGGTTCCTTTTTTGCTTAACCAATTACCTTCTGCTCTCCCTAAGCTACTATTAATCATACTGGGGAAAAGTTTATTTTCCAAAGTTGGCGCTTTTTTTTAAACACATTTAATCTTGTCCACCACATCTGAGAACACCTCATCTCCCTTCAAAATGTCTAAATTCTTTTTAATAATTTTACACAAATCATTATACTGTAAAGAAAATTCTGTTAAAAAAAAATGATTGTTTCCTTATTAAATGTGCTCTCTTTAGGTGTACATTCAAGAGTATTGGTATTATTTATCAACGATTTGCTTTTAACTTCATGAAATGTATGTTGCAATTCTGACAATTCATACCCCCTGGCACTTAATCTGTCCATAAATTTATGTGATTGAAGATCAAAAAATGTACTTCTTGGTATCGATTTGATCAAGTGCTTAGGGTGACATGACTTGGAATGAAGGATTGTATTACCTGCCATCACCTTTCTGTAAGTGTCTGTGAGAATCATATTGGATTCTACTGAACCAACCAATGTTAGATCCAAAAATTGGATCTTAGTGTTTTGCACTTCTCCCGTAAATCTTAGTCCTAAGTTGTTATCATTGACAAAGTGTAAAAAATCCTCAAAGTCACCCTTAATCACAAAAATTAGGTAATCAATAAACCTCATATACATACAAATGTTATCAATAAATGGGCTATTGCCATTGTAGAGACTGCCGAGTCCCCACCAACCCACAAACAAATTTGCAAAAGAGGGGGCAAATTTTGCCCCCATAGCTGTAGCACAAATATGCAAGTAGCACTCTCCATCAAACATAAAATAATTGTGGGATAGTAGGAACTCGACAGTCTCACACAAGAATAACCTAAATTCTTCAGAATAGTTGGTACGGGTATTTAAAAAATTCAAATGCCTGGATACCTAAATGGTGGGGAATACATGAATATAATGACACTGCATCAATCACCACCCACCTATTTTTCTAGTAAGTTGATTGGCTGTAACTAACTTTAAAAGGGTGTGCTATGTTTAGTATCAGATTATCCTATGATTAAGTGCCGCACGGCACGAAACATGTCAGGATCCTGCCTCCTCCTATCATTGTTATCACTGTGTGTGAGCTTGTTTTTACGCTGTTGATGAATAAAGGATTATACATTTTAACTTGGGATCTTTGGAGTGCTGCCTTTTTCTTTTACTATTGGTGACGTTTTGGGCTTGCTTGGCTCCCTTTTGGTTGACATCCTGCAACCTTTGCATACTTTTCGTACATGCCATTATTTAAGGCGGTGTTTGCGTGTCCATTTGAAGATCTCTGCCAAGATTGGCTCCGCATCTTACACTCTCTCTGTAGAGCGGTGTCACCATCCTTCATTGTCATTAACCCCTAAACCTCTGGCCTCTCACATCACTACCACTAAATAAACTTATTAACCTCTAAACTGACAGCCACCCACATCGCAACAACCTAAATTAAACTTTATTAACCCCTAAACCTAACCCTAACGTAACCCTAAACCTAACCGTAACCCTAACCCTAACACACCCTAACTTTAACATAATTAAAATAGAGCTAAATTAAACTTGCACTTATTAATTAAATAATACCTATTTAAAACTGAATACATACTTATATTTAAATACATACATTTAGTAGCACACTATATACATGTCCTTTACACATATATATGAAGCAACGAGGACTATACTAAACATTCTAATACAATAACCTATCCCTGTAGTGATACCTCAACATTGAACTTAATTTTTATAACTATTCTATATCATTTTAATTCAGAATCATCAATGGTCAATATGTACTTGAACCTAATCAACATTTACTTTTTTCTTTGCATATTTAGGGAGTAATGTATATATCTTTTATATTCTTTAATATTTTTTTCCCTTTACATTTTTTAAATTTTTTCACATTCCTACTTTCCTTTACTTGTCTTTCTCCTTCACCTACTCTATTATGTACTTATAGTACTATTACATTCCTTCCAGCTACTATTTACAAGAGTAAATAATCCTAAGTGTCTAGGGCTCGATCCGATAAAAATCGTCGCCCGTAAAAGCTGGCGATGCCAATATTTGCGCTGGTTTGGTATCACATATACGGCGTAACTTAGAAGTTACGCGCGTAGATTTCTGCCTTCGCCCGTAGTTTTTTGCCCCATAGACTGACATACAAAACATGCGCAGTTTGGTATCCAATATACGGCGTAAGGACTTACGCGCGCAGATTTCAGAAAATCTACTCCATTCTCAGCTCGCCACAAATTGAAGGCACAGCAACCCTTGCACTGACTTAGAAACCAACGTAACTCTATGAAGGCCTTACAAATGAATGCTTAACAATATACATAGCAGCAGCTTGATCACAAATAGTTAACCTCTTAAAAGCATTTATTATTCCTGCCCCTGCAAGTGTGTCAAACCAATCACAAACAGCACAACCTCTCACCTGCAGCCTTAAAACACCTGCCAATGCACACCCTCATTAGCCACCATGTTTCCCTTGCAGTATATTGCATTTAGAATGAGACAGCATTGTGGGGCACAAGGGGTGCTGGAACCCCTACAAGCCCCTGTTTTGGATGGTATCCCTGGTGCTGATGTCCCTGGTCATGGTGCTGTAGCTGTCCCTGCTCCAGCTGCTGCTGCTGCCCTCCCTGCTCCTCCTGCTGTTGTCCCTGTTCCTGGTGCTCCCCATGCTGCTGTTGCTGCAGCTGGCCATAGGCCAGCAGGGCCTATAAGATGAAGGCATCAGCAGAGGGGAAGAGCACCAATGGTACACAGGGTTAGGGTCACCCTGTTTGGGATGACACAAGTGGAGGTCAGGGAAAAGTATCGCTTGACTTCTGCAAGCCTCATTAACCTATATGAGGTCTTGAAGGATGATATTGACCCTCAAGCGTATAGGAACCAAGCTCTGACTGGTATGCAGAAGCTATTGTGTGTTGTACACTTCCTGGCAACCGGCTCATACCAGTCAACAGAGGGGCTTGTGTCTGGCCTAGCGCAGTCTACCTTCTCTAGGATTCTAGGGGAGGTTTTGACTGCTCTAGATAACCAGACACAATGATACATTCATTTCCCCTGTACCCCCAGGAATGGAACCGTCTTAAACAAGGCTTCTATCGACTGGGGGGTATTCCCAATGTCATGGGGGCAATTGATTGCACACATGTGCGTATCGTGGCCCCACATGAGGAGCCAGTCCTCTATATTAACAGGAAAGGGTTTCACTCATTGAATTGCCAGATGGTCTGCGATACCAATCTGAAATTCTTCCATGTGCATGCAGGCTTCCCGGGGAGTGCACATGATTCCTACATCCTGCGCCAGACCTCCTTATTCAATATGTTTGAAAATGGAACACTCTCTGGAGGATGGCTGCTTGGTGAGTACCTTAATTCTGTCTGTATATTTCTACTAAAGGGACACTAAACACAAATTATTATCTCATGTTTCAGATAGAGAATACAATGTTAAACAGCATTACAATTCACTTCTATTATCTCATTTTATTTATTATTTAGATATCTTTTTTTTTAAAAATAGCAATGCACATAGATGAGCCAATCATATGAGGCTTCTATGTGCAGCCACCAATCAGCAGCTAATGAGCATATCTAATATGCTTGTCAGCAAATGTTATCTAGAGAATGGAGAAAATGATCTAATAGAAGTAAATTATAAAGCTGATAAAAATTGCAGGTTCTTATTAAAGGGACATAATACTCATATGCTAAATCACTTGAAACTGATGCAGTATAACTGTAAAAAGCTGACAGGAAAATATCACCTGAGCATCTCTATGTAAAAAAGGAAGATATTTTACCTCACAATTTCCTCAGCTCAGCAGAGTAAGTTCTGTGTAAAAAGTTATACTCAGCTGCTCCCAGCTGCAGGTAAAAAAAATAAAAAAAAATGAAGAAATGAACAGCAGCCAATCAGCATCAGCAGTGCTGAGGTCATGAACTCTTACTGTGATCTCATGAGATTTGACTTAACTCTCATGAGATTTCATAGTAAGCTTCCTTTACCTGATTGGTGAAATAATATGAGAGTGCACGATGCTAGTCCCTTCAGATGTCCCAGGACAAACACACTAAAATGCTGCTTAGAAATCCTTTACAATGGGAGGTGGCTACTGAGGAACTTTTGAGGTAAAATATCTTTCTTTTTTACATAGAGATGTTCAGGTGATATTTTCTAATCAGCTTTTTACAGCTATGCTGCATCACTTTCAAGTGTTTAAACATTTGGGTATTATGGCCCTTTAAAGGGACAGTCTAGTATAAATTGCACTTTCATTATTCAGATAGGACTTTTAATTTTAATCAACTCTTCAATTTACTTCCATTAACAAAATGTGCACAGTATTTGTATCTTTTATATTTTTGAGTCACCAGCTCCTACTGAGCATGTGCAAGAATAAGTGTGTATGCATTTGTGAATGGCTGATGGATGTCACATGGTACAGGGGGAGATGAAAAATACATAACTTTTTAAATTGTCATAAAAAATTAATTGGATTTTAGACTTAGTGCTATTGCATTGTCTTGTTATCTTGCATTTGTTGATTATGAAAATCTACTGTGTTGACTGGTCCTTTAAAACAGATTTTTGGTCTAGATTAATACTGGCATAAAAGTAGATTGCTTATAATGCACAAATTTAATGTTTTGATTAAATCTATCTTTTAAATGAAATTCATGTTATGTCACTTTAAAGCACATGATGTACCTGTAGTAATCAGAATACATATGTTACATGACAGATGACACAGGGTACGGCTGCAGACCATGGCTATTAACCCCCTTGGTGCACCCCATTACAGAGCCACAACTCAGGTACCAGGAGGCACACATAAGAACAAGGAATGCCATTGAAAGGAGCTTTGGCCTATTAAAAACCAGGTTCAGGTGTTTGGATGTTAAAGGCGGAGCACTACAGCATAACCCCAACAAAGTGTGTTCCATTGTCAATGCTTGCTGTATTCTACACAACATTGCTGTGGACAAACATTTGTTGGGGGACATTGACCAGAGCAGCAGCAGCAGCTGGTTCCTGTACCTGAGGATGTGGACACTGAGGGGGAATGAAGTGAGGGATTATGTCATCCGGGAATACTTCACCTGTAAGTTACTTATTCATAAGTACAGTAAACCGTAACATTCACATGTATTATGATGTTTGACAGTACCTCACCAACCATTGCATGTGTATATATCATGTCTTGCAGAATTACATACTTCGATTTCCACTGCATGTAAGTGAAACTACTACATCCCAACCCCCTTCCCTTAAAGGGACACTATACCCAAACATTTTCTTTCATGATTAAGGTAGAGAATATAATTTTAAACAACATTCCATTTTACTTCTATTACCTATTTTGATTTATTCTTTAGATATACTTTAATGAAGACATAGCAATGCACACAGTGAACCAATCACAGGAGGCATCTATGTCCAGCTACTAATCAGCAGCTACCAAGCATATCTAGATATGCTTTTCAGCAAAGAATATCAAGAGAATGAAGCAAAATAAATAGAAGAAAATTAGAAAGTTGTTTATAATTGTATGCTCTTTACAAATCATGAAAGACAACATTTGGCTTTCATGTCCCTTTAACAACCCTAATTACTGTATATTTCTCATTTGTTTTATTCATGTTTAGTTCACTATGATTTATTGACTATCATTAGGAATGTTGATAATGGATATTTATACCTTATGTTCACACCTTCTGTAAATACATTATTAGTTATATATACCCACGAGTCAATTTATATTGGATGTGAGAAACCTTGATTTACATCTTATAAGTGAATATTACTATATGTACCGTTCATACACAACTATGTGATGTGGTTTATTGAACAGCAATATGTCAGAAACATGATAATAATACATTTTTGGGCCATTTCAACACAGGCATTATTATATGTTTTAACAATATTACTGTACTAAAACACACCTCACATGGACGTGGATGACAATTATATGGTAAATAACAGAGGACAAGATTTAGGATGAAATATAACAAGATTTATTTTCTTTTAGGCCTCTTAGATGAGGGGGCTGAGGGGCCTGGAGTGGGTCTCCTGCCTCTCCTGGGTTGTGTGGATCCAGTGGATCCTGCAGGAGTGCTGGTCACAGATGAGATGCTGGAGGCAATGTCCTGCTGGTGGGTGAAATGCTCCACCAACACACCCAACAGTTGGTTCTGTTCCCTCCATCTGTTGTCACTCTGGATTTGCATGTCGGAAATTACTCTCAGCATTTGAGATTGATTTTGGACCATAGCAGTTAAAGAAGCTGCCATGTCCCATTGCAGCTCAATGGAACGCTGTTGTAATGTCTGTTGGCTCCTGTAAAACCTGCGTTGGTCCCTCTGCATTCTCTCACAGGTTGATGTGAGACTCTTGCAGGTTACTGTTTGCCTCCTCTGTAGGGCAATGTATTCATCGCCCATGGCGGAAGTCAGTGGATCGATGGGCTCTTCCCCAGCAGGGACTCTAGGCGCCAGTTCAATTTCAATCTCTTCAGCTGCTGGTGCTGCCTGTTGAATCTCAGCTGCTGGTGCTGCCTGTTGAATCTCAGCTGCTGGTGCTGCCTGTGGGATGATCTCAGCTCTATGCTCCCCCTCAGATGCTGGAGCTCTTCCAAGTGCAGCAGATGGTGGCGATGTCCGGATGGACTGATAGTCCCATTGCCGGCTGGTGTGCACCCACTCAGCCTGGTGGTAGAATCCATGAGTGGCCTGATATTGTTGGGGGGGTGTAAAGGCATCAACCCTTCGGGGCTGACTTGGTTCCCCCTCCAAGCCATAGGAATAGTCCTCCGGCAGGGCTCCTGCCAGGTATCCCCATGTAATGCTGGCGGCATGACATCCAGATTGTCAATTGATGCAGTCCAACCCAGCTCATGCCTGGCATACTCCTGCTGGACTCTCCGGACCGGTGGGCGAGGTGGAGAAATACTTAGTGTTGGTGGTGGAGGGGGATGCATGGGCGTTGGCACCCTGGTGACTGGAGGTTCTGTGGAGGAGTCAAATGATGAGAGGGATTAGTACAGTCAGATATATATCCATGTGGGCATACAATGTACATGCTAGGGCCTATACACATTCTCATGTCAAACTCTATAACATGCATGTGCACATTGAGATTTGTGATATGAGGGTTTTTAATATGCAAAGTATACATGTATGTGTTTCATACAATAGTTCTGTGTACATGTCAGTGATGGAGAAAATGTGTTCTTTAAGTGACACTATGGTTGTGATGACTATAGTGTCCATTTACTGAAAACTCTACATGTGGCTTGTGGCCTGTGTTACTCTGAGACATGTTAGTATTTCACTATTCCACCTCATATCATGAATTTCAATGTGTTAAGTAGCATTAAATTGATTCAGCTAGAGCATGCAATTGTAAACAACTTTGTAATTTACATCCATTACCTAATTTGCTTCATTCTCTTGATATTCTTAGCTGAAAAGCATATCTAGATAGGCTCAGAAGCTGCTGATTGGTGGCTGCACATCAATGCCTCGTGTGATTGCCTCACCCATGTGCATTGATATTTAAGAAACAAGGAATAAGAAAATAATGAAGCAAATTAGATAATAGAAGTAAATTTGGATGTTGTTGAAAACTGTATTCTCTATTTGAATAATGAAATAAAAAGATTTTGTTTAATGTCCCTTTAATGTTAAATCTCATTGTAGATGTTTTTGTTAGTAGGCCAAATACCATGCTCCTCATTGTGTACATGAATGTGTGACATTACAGCAGGATGATATATCTGTAATACATATAATACTGGTGTGTGGGATGTTACTCACCAGCATGCTGCGCTGATGTTGCAATCCCTGAGTCACGAGCCCCTGGAAGTCCACGGACTGCTGTGATGCTCAGGGATCTACGAATCAGCTCCTGCCACTCGTTGTATTCCACCTCATGGTGAGGCCCACCTCCTGTTGCCCTCTGGGACATTGCTTCTTGGCCCATCTTCTCCTTAACTCTCCTCTTACAGTCGTTCCACCTCGTCTTTAGGCCATTCACATTCCTCCTCTGCTGGGACACACCATTAACGGCCTCCTCCACCTTCAGCCAGGCATCTTTACGCCTACGGGCAACTCCTTTGCCCTTCTCTTGGCCAAAGAGGGCGGTATGGTTCTCCAGGACAGCCTGGACTAGAGCGAGGTTTTCAGTGAATGTGAAGTTGGGGCACCTCATATGCTCCTCGTCCTGGGCTGCCTGGCTCCCTCCCTGGGATGTCCCTGGTGTGGGTTCCTCCCTATCCTCTCCCTCCTCCCCCCTTCTATCCCCAGGTGCACCCTCTATCCCTCTTCTGAGTGTGCCTGGCCTTGGGGCAACCCCACTCCCATCTTCCCTTCTAGCTCTCCCTCTCCCCACTCCGCTCACTCCCTGACGGGGACCCTGCTGCTCCTCCTGTCCATAATCCTCTCCCTGCAACTCCCCTTCCCTCCTCCTCCCCGCCCTAGCTCTCCCTGAAATCCTCACACTACACACACTCACACTCACTCCCACTTCAATCACACACAATCACAACCAAACACTCAGCCTTTCACACTGTAAAAGATGAATAAAATGTGTAAGGTGTTATAAAAAAAAAGTGTTGTGTATTTTGAAAATGTGTGTATGCAAAATTTGTGCAATATGTAAAAAAGTGACAGTAATGTACAAGCTTAACAAATCCACCAAATCCGACCTAACTAAATATTATGCAATGCGCCTCTCTCTCTACTCTAACGACTTTCTCCTACTCACTGTAGTGTGCTGTAGCTCCAAGAACCAACCAAACACACTAAAGAAAATGGCGGCTGCGCAGGGGTTTAAGTATGAATTTTGAATGTCGTAATTGCGTGGCGCATCTCTTAGAACTGGCCGTTATTTTCTACAAGTCGTAGGCTAATTTGCATAAAACTACACTTTATTGAGAGTTTACGTGAACAAAATCCTGGTGTAAGTACTTGCGACGACTAAAATGTGTATTTGCGCACATTTTAGCTGATCGCCGGTTTTTCCTACTTACGCCACTTTAGCATCTGACGGCGCAGTATATTGGATAGCTCGAGTTGTGAGCTGAAACTGCGGGCGCCGCGGGTTCCCTCGCTTGCGCCGCAAACTACGCCGTATATCGGATCGCGTCCCTAGTACGCACTCGTCCCGCTTCCTTGATTCTTCTCTCTTTCTTGTTTATCATTCAATAACCAATTTTTATTGTTTATTATTTGCTAATTTTTATGTTTCATTTTTTGAATTGTGATGTATATTAATCTTTCTTTAATCTCTTCTTTTTTTTTTTTTTTTACTTTTCTGTTAAGATGTGATAATAATTTGTAACATTAAGTACTCATGTTTATGTATAACACACTTCTGCAACTTAACAGTGCATCATCCTATAGAGTAAATATTTTGGTTCCCATAGCTGAGCCTTAGTGATCTACCTATCACCTAAAGACCAACCCACTCTTATTTAATTGGCTGTTTCAGCCTATTTAGGCTCACCTGTGGCACCCAAACCACCATCTCTGAAGAAGCGCATGTGACATGCGCGAAACATGTCAGATGGCTTAAGCAGCTCCAGCTAAACTACCACCTCAAGGAATAAACTCAACTTGCACTGACTAATTGTCCGGATTTGTTCTCCTTTTTTTTCTTGTAAATACATACTTAGATGTAAAATAAAACCTAAGCTAGCGACACTATAACTAATAGTTATATTGTAGCTAGCTTAGATTTTTTATTTTTTTTATCCCCCCCCCCAAACACACAAAATAAAAATAAAGTAAAAGCTGATATACCCATTGCCCTTAAAAGGGCATTTGATTAGACATTGCCCTTAAAAGGGCATTTAGCTCTTTTGCTGCCCAAGCCCTAGAATAAACTACCAATAGCCCTTAAAAGTTAAACAGCTCTTTTACCTGCATTTTTTTTTACAAAGACCCACTAAAATTACAAACCCCCACCCCCCCAAAACCACAAAATAAAAAAAAAAACTATCTAAAAAACCTAATCTACTCATTGCCCTGACAAGGGCATTTGTATGGGCATTGCCCTTAAATGGGCATTTAGCTGTTTTGCTGCCCACACTCTGAGAGCTGCTTAAATCATATTGGCTGATTTGAACAGCCAATTGGATTTTAGCAGCTCTAATTCCTACTGGCTGATTCAAATTTTTCAGCCAATATGAATGCAAGGGACACCATTTTGAAACAGCTCCCTTGAATTGAAGATTCAGTGTATGGGGGGGACCATATGAAGAGGATGCTTTGCGTCCAATGTCTTTACGATGGACCAACTCCGCGCAGCCAAGATCAAGATAGAAGATGCCTCCTGGATGAAGATAGAAGAGGCCATCTGGCTGAAGACTTCTCGCCGCATGGATGAGGACTTCTACACCTGGATGACGATAAAAGAGACCGCCTGGATGAAGACTTCTTGCCGCCTGGATGAAGATTGTTCAAGCGGGACTTCAAAAACTGTAAATGGATCATCGGGGGTTAGTGTAATATTTTTTTTAAGGTTTATTTGGGTGGGTTTTTTTATTAGGGTCTGGGCAGCAAAAGAGCTTAATGCCCTTTTAAGGGCAATGCCCTCATTTGATTTTAGAATGAAAGGTAACACTTGGGGACATGCAGGACCCCTGTTCAAACATACACAAACAAAAGGATTGGACACGCAGGTCCGGTTGCAATAGTTGTCAAAACATTGATACATCATAAGTAAATTGCAGGGATTTGTGGTGAAAATAGTTCACCAAGATTGAACCCTGAGGTGGGCTCTGAATATAGAGGGGGGGAGGAGGTGATGCTTATAGATTAAATTTAATGTTCCAAAGAGCAAGTCAGGATAAATTGCTGTAATATGTATTATGGGTTTGACCATATAAATTGAGGAGCAGGTTCTGCCAACATACTAGTCAAAAAATTACCCAGTACTAACTGTACTTAACACCCACTGTACCTAACACTCATTGTACCTAGTACACACTGTATCTAACACTCATTGTACCTAGCACACACCATACCCAGCACACATTATACCTAGCACACGCTGCACTTAACACTCATTGTACCTAGTACACACTGTATCTAACACTCATTGTACCTAGCACACACCATACCCAGCACACATTATACCTAGCACACGCTGCACTTAACACTCATTGTACCTAACACACGCCATACCCAGCACACACACAGCACCCAGCATTCATTGTACCTATCACACACTGTACCTAGCACACACTGTACCTAGCACACACTGTGCCTAGCACTCATTGTACCCAGCTCACATTGTATCTAGCACTCATTGTGCCAAGCACACATTATACCCAACACATACTGCCCCTAGTACACATGATAACTAGCACACACTATACCCAACACACGCTGTGCCTAGCACACGCTGTACCTAACACACATTATAACTGGTACACATGATACCTAGCTCTCACAGTACCTAGCACATGCCGTACCTAGCACCCACCTTGCCTAGCACACGCTGTACCTAGCACACATGATACCTAGCACACACTGAATCTAGCACACACTGTACCCAACACACGTAGTGCCTAGCACACGCTGTACCTAGCACAAATTATACCTGGCACACATTATACCTAGCACACGCTGTACCTAGCACATGCCATACCCAGCACCCGCCTTGCTGAGCACACGCTGTACCTGGCACACATTAAACCTAGTACATATTGTACCTAGCATGCATTGTACTTAGCACGTATTGAACCTAGCACGTATTGAACCTAGCCTGTATTGAACCTAGCACGCATTAAGCCTAGCAGGCATTGAACCTAGCACACATGATACCTAGCACACATGATACCTAGCAAACATGGTACCTAGCACACACTGTGCTTAGCACACATTATACCTGGCACACATGATACTTAGCTCCCGCAGTACCTAGCACACGTTGTACCTAGCACATGCCGTACTTAGCACCCACTAGGCCTAGCACACATTGCACCTAGCACACATGATACCTAGCACACCCTGAATCTAGCACACACTGTACTCAACACACGCAGTGCCTAGCACACGCTGTACCTAGCACAAATTATACCTGGCACACATTAAACCTAGCACATGCTGTACCTAGCACACGCCGTACCCAGCACCCACCTTGCTGAGCACACGCTGTACCTAGCACACATTAAACCTAGCACATATTGTACCTAGCACAAACTGTACCTAGCATGCATTGAACCTAGCACGCATTGAACCTAGCACTCATTGAAACTAGCAGGCATTATACCTAGCACACATGGTACCTAGCACACATGGTACCTAGCACACATGGTACCTAGCACACATGACACCTAGCACACATGGTACCTAGCACACATGGTACCTAGCACACATGATACCTAGCACACATGACACCTAGCACACATGGTACCTAGCACACGCTGTACCTAGCACACACCATGGCCGGCACCCGCCTTGCCCAGCACATGCTGTACCTAGCACACATTAAACCTAGCACACATTGCACCTAGCACGCATTGTACCTAGCACAGATTGTACCTAGCTCACATTGTACCTAACCCACCTAGCACACATTGTACCTAGCACACATTATACCTAGCACATTATACAGCAGGGGGGGAGAGAGGGGGAGGAGACTGATTGGACAAAAGACATGGGGCTTATAATGCCAGGTGATATAAGAGACTATTACTAGTTTATTATGGCATGTTTAATTATGTATTTACATGAACCCTCAGGTTAATGGTATGTCTAAGATCCATCTATCTAGTTCTATTAGGGATATAGAAGTCACCCACATGAAGTATTATTATGTTATAACTAATATGTAAGAGGATTATTGGGAGTCAGTATATGTTCCCTAAATATATAAAGGTAAAACAGCATATATAGGATCCCATCAAAACAGATACACTGGAAGCACTGTATTACATGCAATATCTACTTTACACAGACACGTGATATACCAGAACTTACTAGTGGTAGTTGACCTGGGATACCTATGACAAAACATATGATAAATAAAGATGGTAGAGGCAAATAGCTATTGGTGTCAAAACAAAACTATTATTAACCTCATAATTGCCATATCTCAAAGGAACTCTATTTAAAGGTCTGCACTAAAACACATAAGCCTTATATGATATATAAAGATCTAGATTTGCATAACAGTCAAATATAAAATCTATAGAAGAGAACAGTGTATAGATCTTAGCACTGATAAATAAAAATAACATATAAAGTACACAGTTATATCTGGAAAAACCTGCATAAACATATTTAAATGTATGGCATTTTCTAAGCAAATACTAGGGCTCCGTGAGCTAAAGAAAAGACAATATTCTTGTCTATCCAATGCCAAGAGGTGTCGATGAGTGAAGTTCATAAATAGATATGTCAAATGTTCCTTCAACCGTCAAGGACCTTAGAGTGCTGCGATCCATTGCTCAAAGTTCAACAAATAGCATTGCTTTTACCTCAGCGAGATTAGCAAAATCTGGCAGCGTGAGCACTGATCTAAAAAGACAATTGCGGTAAGGCAGGTCTGCACAATGTATAGCAGCTGAAGACCACTTGGTTGACAGCAGTTTAGGCCGGGTCATTCCCTGATCCCAAAAGAGAACCTCAGCAAAAGTCCCTCTGGGATCCTGCATCTTGTCAGATGGACCAAGTGCGAGGACTGATTGCACTACGGTGCTGTCATAGTTGTTGGCCCGCAACAGATCTGCATTGGGCAGGGCTATGTCTCCAGGTGTAAGCTCCTTAGTCGCCTCCACATGCTCCAGAATAGCCGAGACCAGGTCCTCCGGGCATATGAGTGGAACGCTGGGACCCCAAAGTGCAACCCCCCACAGAGGGAGAAGTGAGTAGATCAGAGATATGGATGTCCCTGGGTCTCGCTGCCTTAAACATCAATTCTACCAAGGTGGTATGATGTGCTATAAGCAATCTGTGGTTTGTTTGCAGAAATGCAGGTATATGTAGCACGCTGGTTAACCCAAAAGCTATTAGATGCAGTGTTCACTATATTTGTGCTACGTAGGCAGGAGTAATAATGGCGCCGTTCCCAGAGGTGAGTTATTTTTGCTATGCCCCCCCCCCTTCCTTTCTTGCGGTCTGTCGGCAGCAGTCTCCCTGTCTAGTGTGCTGTGCACCCTGTGTCGTGCCTGTCTTATTTGTGGGAATAATTTGCTTGGGCAGCGTCTCCACTATATTTTGATATTTACCCTTGCCGTTATTCTGCTTGAGGTCCTGTCTTTTTGATGTCTCTGCTCTGAGCAGGGAATGGCTGGTATGTCCGCTTCAGGTAGCAGGTTTCTGGGCTTCTCCACACTACACTGCCAGCCTGGTGCTAAACAGATTATCCCTTCACTATTCATTACCAGACATACAGTGCTTAAGGCCCAGGTATAGCCTTGCCGTAGCTGCGTGCTTCTTTTCAGTTCTTGCTTACTGAGGAGGGTTCAGTTTTCAGATGTTATCTTCAGTATCAGGATAGTTTTCCAAATAATTACCCCATCAGGATAGGTATTGCGATCTATATATATGCCATATTATTAGGTTGTACTACTTTAGGGATTAGGAGCTCCTTTAGAACATGGCCATCTGCCTGCGTGGCCAAGCTCCGCCCCCAAGAGCTGAAATCTTTTAAGAGTCATTGGTAGTTTATTGTAGGCTAGTGGTTTTTTTATTTTGGGTGGGCTTTTTTATTTTAATAGGGCTATTAGATTAGGTGTAATTCTTTTTTATTTTGGATTTTGTTTGTTATCTTTCGTAATTTAGTGTTTTTGTAATTTAGTCTTTTTTATTTTTTGTAGTTAGATACTTTGCAATTTTTATAGTAGTGTTAGGGTTTTTTAATGTGTAGTTTAGTTTTATTTAATTGGTAGTTAGTTTAATTTTAGTTTAATAATTATATTCAGTCTCTCTGAGTTTTTCCACTAATATTTATAGATATATACAAATGTGTTAATCTGAAATAAATAATTAATTTAGAAATACCTAGGTAAAATCTAAGAGAGTGCTGTTTAGCCCACCATATACACACAAATGCGAAATATATTTTAATACCATAAGGCCACTTAAGACATAGGAGAGAAGGAGAAAATAAGAAAAGTATATGGGGAATCTCTCTTTAAGAAAATGGAAAGGGCCCTTAAGTAAATATGTAAGCATAACTGCAGCTGAACATATAGGGGGATATTTATCAAGCAGTCAACCGCAAATACGCTGGAATTCCAAAGCGTAATTGTGGCGAGCTTGATCCAACCTAGTTATAAAAGCCTACAGACCGTCAAAAGTTGAAATGTATGATGTAACATACGATCCACCAGTCTCAATCCAACACAGATCGATGCTTACGTCATTACAGATGTTCCACACATTTGGCTCTATTTGACAACTTTTCCAAGTTATCAAATTTCTAACAGGTACGCTCGCGGCAAAATCTTATGTTCGATGCTGCCCAATATTCCATTGATTTCTATGGTTGAAAACATACAACCCCCAAAAAAAATCTTAAATCAACACTAACCCCCGACGATCCACTTACAGTTTTTGAAGTTCCACTTGAAGGATCCATCCAGCCAGCAAGAAGTCTTCATCCGGGCGGCCTCTTCTATCTTCATCCATCCGGCGAAGTCTTCATCCATGTGGCCTCTTCTATCTTCATCCATCTGGTGTGGAGCGGGTCCATCCAGAAGACATCCGGCGCAGAGCTCCTCTTCAATACGGTCACTGCCATAAACTGGAACTTGAATGCAAGTGACTTCATCAAAGATGGCGTCCCTTGCATTCCTATTGGCTGAAAGGTTCTAATCAGCCAATAGGATGAGAGCTCAAGCCTATTGGCTGTTCCAATCAGCATATAGGATGAGTGCTCAATCCTATTCGCTGTTCCAATCAGCCAATAGGATTGAGCTCTCATCCTATTGGCTGATTGGGACAGCCAATAGGATTTTAGCAGCTCTAATCCTATTGGCTGATTGGAACCTTTCAGCCAATAGGAATGCAAGGGACGCCATCATGGATGATGTCACTTGCATTCAAGTTCAAGTTTACAGCAGCGACCATATTGAAGAGGAGCTCAGCGCCGGATGTCTTCAGAGTGGACCCACTCCATGCCGGATAGATGAAGATGGAAGAGGCCACATGGATGAAGACTTTGCCAGATGGATGAAGATGGAAGAGGTCACATGGATAAAGACTTCGCTGGATGGATGAAAATGGAAGAGGTCATCCGGATAAAGACTTCTTGATGGCTGGATGGATCCTTCAAGCGGAACTTCAAAAACTGTAAGTGGATCGTCAGGGATTAGTGTTAGGTTTATTTAAGGGTTTTTTGAGTGGGTTTTATTTTTAGAGTAGGGTTTGGGCAGGTAAAAGAGCTAAATGCCAATACAAATACCCTTTACAGGGCAATGGGGAGTTTAGGTTTTTTAGATAGGCTTTTACTGTTGGGGGGTGCTTGTATTTTTTTTTACAGGTGAAAGAGCTGATTTCTTTGGGGCAATGCCCCGCAAAAGGACCTTTTAAGGTCCATTGGTAGTTTATTGTAGGCTAGGTTTTTTTTATTTTGGGGTGGCATTTTTATTTTGATAGGTCTATTAGATTAGGTGTTATTTGTTTTTATTTTTGATACTGTGTTTTTTTTCCGTAATTTAGTGTTTTTTATTTTTTGTAACTTAGTGTTGATTTTTTTTTTGTAATTTTGTAATGTTTAATAGTAGAGTTAAATAATATGAGTAGGGTTATTTTTTTTTTTTTAATATGTAATATAGTTAATTTAATTGCTAGTTTAATGTAATTTTAGTATAATAGTTAGGGTAGGTTAATTAATAGTTTAGAATTAGTTTCTTTTAATTCTACAGGTAAGTTTAAATTTATTTTAACATAGGGATGTTGTAATTTTAATGTAAAGTTAGCGGGTTGTTAGGTTTAGGGGTTAATAGCTTAATTTAGTTTATGGCAATGTGGGGGCTGACGGTTAAGGGGTTAATAGGTTTAGTTAATGGTAGTGATGTGGGAGGCCAGAGTTTTAGGGGTTAATACGTTTATTTAGTGGCGGTGGGGTTAATAACTTTATTTAGGTTGCGGCGGGGTCCGGAGCGATGGGATAGGGGTTAATAACTTCATTAAAGTTGCAGCGGGGTTCGGGAGCGGCGGGATAGGGGTTAAACATTCTAGTATAGTGGTGGCGTTTAGTGACAGGGTATAAATAAAGTTGGTAAAAAGCCGAATAGCAGCGAGATCGATGACTATTAGTTAACAACAGTCCGATGTTCATTGCCCCGTACTTGGTGCCTGACTTTTTGCCGGCTTTTTTTTATAGATATGGAGATCATATTCAGGTCCACGGCCACGAAGTTAGGCGAGCGTATTGGTGCCAGCTAATGCATCATAGTTGAGGCTTTGATAAATATCCACCATAGTGTATTATCTTCTATTTGAATTTATCTCCGAAATGATAAGTAGACCTAGGTTTAGGTCAATCCATATTAGGTGTGATATGCCGATGTATGTTACAAGTAGTATGAAACTGCATAATAGACATTAATTGTAACGAAAAAAAGTAATCTGTGGGCTTAAAGGGACACTCAATCAAAATTAAACTTTCATTATTCAGATAGAGCATGCTATTTTAAACAACTTTCCAATTTACTTTCATTAACAAAATGTGCACAGTCTTTTATATTTAAAATATTTGAGTCACCAGCTCCTACTGAGCATGTGCAAGAATAAGTGTGTATGCATTTGTGAATGACTGATGGCTGTCACATGGTATGTGTATGCATTTGTAATTGGCTGATGGCTGTCACATGGTACAGAGGGAGTGGACAAAGAAATAACTTTTAAAATTGTCAGAAAAAAAATCTACTACTCATTTGAAGTCCAGACTAAGTGCTATTGCATTGTCTTGTTATCTTGCATTTGTTGATTATGCAAATCTATTGTGTTGACTGGTCCTTTAAATATTAGAAACAGTAGCAATCCACCTTAAAAGTAACAACAAAGTAAAATGAGGTGGAGTCTACCTGTTAAAAGAACGATTCACATAATGATTGACAGCCCTGATGAAGCCCTTCTTGCAAAGGATTATGGGTGAAACGAGCATTGGCTGGTTTGTTTGATTGAGACTTAACTGAATAATGTTTTGAAGGAGTCAAGTTACAGCAATTCTGGACCGCATTACAGCTGCTTATGGTCACAGTAAGAAAGAAGCAAGTAGCGGCATATAGCATCGTACAATTTTAGTGAGAATTGCCAGGACAGATGCAGAGGATGATAAATTACTGCA
Organism: Bombina bombina; assembly: GCF_027579735.1. Lineage (NCBI taxonomy): Eukaryota > Metazoa > Chordata > Amphibia > Anura > Bombinatoridae > Bombina > Bombina bombina. The sequence goes on from NC_069504.1 coordinate 201,676,659, forward strand.
GTCTGGTCTACGGAGGTGTGGACAAATAAACACTTGGAAGCAGTGGAGGGAGCAAAGGCTCTCAGGTAGGATGTGTATATCCTGTCGCTACTGAAGCGGTGGGACCAATGAAGTCAAGTTGCAGAAGGTAACATTCCCTGCCACAAAACAGGCTCATTGCAAGCATTAAAAGAACCTAACAGAGGCATACCACTCATACTAACTGACTGGCTATTGCACTAACTTTGCTCATTTGCCTATTAGTTTCTATAACTTGACAAAAGCTGCACATATCAGAAACTGTTTCCTATTAATACAATTGGACACTTTTAAAATAGCATGCTTTTTTATTTTGGTTTTGCTTCAGTGTACCAGCGCTGGCCACTAAAAGTCTCTAATACGAGTTGCAAAAGTTTTTTCTGTGTGCACACAAGGGTCTTTTTGGCTTGGATTAGTGGACTAGGTTAAGCTATCATAGGAGATATATGTGCCTCTATAAGATTTAACTGCATTTGGTGTTCTTGATTGTTGTATGTATGGATGTAAAATATCTTTTTACTGCACCTGTTCACACTTTCTTATTCTCAGTTCAGGAATGTGGAACTGTAAAAATAAAATAATTTGTTTATCATATAATAGAAGAGTGCTGTATTCCCTGTCTTTTTAAGGATCCTCTATATTATGAGGTCCTATTTTCTCTTTTATTATAGTTTAAATTTAATAATTATATTAGTTTAATTGTTAGTTTAAACTTAGTGCTTTTAATATGACAGCTAAGTTTTAATTTAAGCTAGGGAAATTGTAATTTTAATATAAAGTTAGGGGGGCGTTAGGTTTAGGGGTTACTAGTTTAATTTAGTCTATTGTGATGTGGGGGGTTTCGGTTTAGGGGTTAATAGTTTACTTTAGTATATTTTGTTGTGGGGGCTTACAGTTTAGGGGTTAATAGGTTTATTATAGTGGCGGCGGTGTAGGGCTTAATAACTTTAGTACAGTGGGGGCGATGTGGGCGGACGGCAGATTAGGGGTTAATAATATTTAAATAGTGTTTGTAATGTGGGAGGGTGATGGTTTAGGGGTTAATAACTTTATTAAAGTGTTGACGATGTCGGGGAGCTGCAGAATAGGAGTTAATAATTATTTTTAGTGGCGGCGATGTCGGGAGCGGCAGATTAGGAGTTAATATGTTTAATATAGCGTTAGCAATGTGGGAGGGCCTCAGTTTAGTGGTTAATAGGTAGTTTATGGGTGTTTAGTGTACTTTGTAACACTTTAGTTATGAGTTTTATGTTACAGTTTTGTAGCATAAAATTCATAACTACTGCTCTCAGATTGCGAAATGGATCTTGTCGGTATGGGCTGCAACGCAAGCTTTTTAGCCTGACCACAAAACTCGTAATGGCAGCGCTATGGCAGTCCCATGAAAAAAACGTAATTTTTACGTGTGATGGCTGCGGTGCGGTTTTAACGCTGAAATAGCCATTTTTTCAATCGTTGAAACACGAACACAAAACTTGTAATCTAGGTGAGAGACAGGGACAGAGACACAGGCCTCGATAATCAAAACTGATGCAATGTGGTGATACGATTAAAAAGGGATCAGTTGCGGTAATTAAAATACAATAAACAAGCACAATAAACAACTGCAGTAAACAAATGCAAAATCTCACCATCAGAATTCTTCATCTGATCTTGGTGAAGGTTAAAAAACATCCAAGAAGAAAAAAACAAAAAAAAAAAGTCTAAAAGTTTTCTAACACCCCACACTCGCTAACTTTCAATCCTTAAAACTGCTTTGTGCAGTTATTATTTAAAAAAAAAAAAAATGCTATTTTTATTTTATTTTTTTTAAAATAAAAAAAAAACACTACACTTTATTTTAAGGGTAATTGGGGGACATTTTTAAAATTAACCAGAGACCTGATCTCTGGTTAATTTTTAGAGCACTAATTGCTATTGCGACCTTGCAGTAGCATTAACCAGCCACTTGTAATGGCTGATAATTTATTGTGCGCTTGTAAACGGCCAAATTTGCACATTTAAAGGTGTGCAATATAATTAGCACTCCACTTGTAATCTATCCCCTATTTGGTATTCCTTTTGTATTTAATTTTTCTTTTTCTATTTGCATGCTATACCCTTCTCATGGCTCTGCTTCTTAAATTGATCAGAAATCTGTAACCCTTTCTTTCCTTTTCAAATAAATCACAAAACTCTTGCTTATTATTCACATTATCACCTAGCTTACGAGTTTTGAGCGCTATAGGGAAAGTAAAGAATGCAACAAAAGTTATTTAACCCCCTTTAGCGCTGCCATTACAAGTTTAAAAAAACACGGCTTGTGCAGACGATATGAGATTTTAAGCTCCATACCGCACCAAAAACAAGCAGTGTTTTGACGTGCTCGTACACGCTTTCCCCAAAGACATCAATGGAGCCGGCAAAAAAAAAGTCTAACACCTGCGATCGTGGAAACCAAAGCTCCGTAACGCAGCCCCATTGATGTCTATGGGAAAAAAGAAAATGCAGTTTAAACCTAACACCCTAACATAAACCCCGAGTCTAAACACCCCTAATCTGCAGCCCCTGAATCTGCCGCTTCTGATATCGCGTCCACTATACTAAAGTTATTAACCCTTATTCCGCCGCACCCCAACATTGCAGCAACTATATTAAAGTTAGTAACCCCTATTCTGCCACTCCCCAATATCGCCGCAACTAAATAAAGTTATTAACCCCTATGCCGCTGCTCCAGAACATCGCCAAAACTAAATAAAGAAATTAACCCCTATTCCGCTGCTCCCCAACATCGCCACAACTAAATAAAGTTATTAACCCCTAAACCTCTTGCCTACCACATCACTACCACTTAATAAACCTATTAACCCCTAAAACGCCAGCCCCTCACTTCGCAACAACCTAAATTAAACTATTTACCCCTAACGTAACCCTAACCCTAACGTAACCCTAACCCTAACACCCCCTAACTTTAACATAATTAAAATAGAGCTAAAGTAAACGTACAATTATGAACTAAATAAACCTACTAACCCCTAAACTGCCAGCCCCCACATTGCAACAACCTAAATCGAACTATATTAACCCCTAAACCTAACCCTAACCCTAACGTAACCCTAATCCTAATCCTAACCCTAATACCCCCTAACTTTAACATAATGAAATGAGATCTAAATTAAATTTACAATTATTAACTAAATAATTCCTATTTAAAACTAAATATTTTCCTGTGAAATAAAACCTAAGGTAGCTACAATATAACTAATAGTTACATTGTAGCTAGCTTAGGCTTTATTTTTATTTCACAGGTAAAATGTGTATTTATTTTAACTAGGTAGACTAGTTAGTAAATAGTTATTAACTATTTACTAACTAACAACCTAAAATAAATACAAACTTACCTGTGAAATAAAACCTAACCTGCCATACACCTATACCTCACATTATAAAAAATAAAAAACCTACTATTACAAAAAAATGAGGAAGAGAAAGTGGACTCTCTTGGAGGTGCGCAAAATGTGGGTTGAGGCTTGACCAGGGGATGATCTCAAGGATGAGGAGGTTCTTGAGCCAACAATACACTCGAAAAGGCAAGGCAGCACTCTTAGAGGAGAAGTCAGAGTAAAAATCTGTAAGGACAGAAAGAAGAGAGGCGCCTTATGGGACAGTATCGCTCGTCACAGAAAGGATCAACAACACAAACAGCCCAGATCAGGGGTACTCACAAGAGTGGCGGCATAAAATTATGCCTCACAATGCAGGACGGGACCTTGGTCGCCCGACAGACAAGCCAGCAAGAGAAATCCCAGGAGTCCAGGACCCAATCAGCAACCGCTCACTGCAAAACGTCACGGAAGAGCCGTCCGTGGTGCGTCCAATCACCGGTTTCACAGTTTGATAGACAGGCAGGCAGACCAACCAAATAACGGCAAACAGAGCGGGGATATCACAGTAAAAGGGATTTATTTAAAAAATAGAATTTAAAAACAAAGGCATAGTATGCAATTATGAGCAACGCGTTTCTCAACCTTCCGGTCGTTTCATCAGGCTGCCTGTCTATCAAACTGTGAAACCGGTGATTGGACGCACCACGGACGGCTCTTCTGTGATGTTTTGCAGTGAGCGGTTGCTGATTGGGTCCTGGACTCCTGGGATTTCTCTTGCTGGCTTGTCTGTCGGGCGACCAAGGTCCCGTCCTGTGTTGTGAGGCATACTTTTATGCCGCCACTCTTGTGAGTACCCCTGATCTGGGCTGTTTGTGTGGTTGATCCTTTCTGTGACGAGCGATACTGTCCCATAAGGCACCTCTCTTCTTTCTGTCCTTACAGATTTTTATTACAAAAAAAACCTACCATTCATAAAAAAAAAAAAAATATCCACAAAAATACAGATTATTCCTATTCTAATACCCTTAAAAAAAAAAAAGCCCACCCCAAAATAAAAAGCCTAATCTAGCCTAGGGCATTTTGTAGGGCATTGCAAAACAGCTCTTTTGCTCCAAAAAAAATACAAACACCCCCTAACACTATTACAAACCTCCACCCCCCAAACTACCAAGGGCCCTTAACAGGGCCTTTTAGTAGGGCCATTAAAAGGGCCTTTTGTAAGGCATTGCCCTGAGTTAAACAGCTCTTTTGCTACAAAAAAACACCCCCTAAAAATATACTATACTCAAAATCACAAACAAATTATCAAAAATAAAAAAACTATTCCTATTCTAATACCCATAAAAAAACACCCTAAAATAAAAAAAAATATTCTAGAATAAACTACCAATGGCCCTTAAAACAGCCTTCTGTAGGGCATTGCCCTAAAGATAGCAGCTCTTTTAGTGAAAATAAATTACAAAGACCCACTAATATTACAAAACTTCACCCCCCCAAAACCCACAAAATAAAAAAAACTATCTAAAAAACCTAAGCTACCCATTGCCCTGAAAAGGGCATTTATCTCTTTTGCTGCCCAAACCCTAAACTAAAAAAAACACACCCAAAAAACCCTTAAAAAGGCTAACACTAACCCCCTGACGATCCACTTACTTTTTGAAGTCCCGCTTGAAAGATCTTCATCCCGGAGTTAAAGTCCTGAACCAGGAGACGAGAAGTCTTCATCCAGACGGCCTCTTCAATCTTCATCGAGGTGGCGTTGTCCTGATCCAAGCAGCAAGAAGTCTTTATCCAGGCAGCTTCTTCATACGGTTGCCTCTGTACACTGAATCTTCAATGCAAGGGATGCAATTCAAGATTGTGTCCCTTGCATTCCTATTGGCTGAAAAATGTGAATCAACCAATAGGAATTAGGGCTGTTAAAATCATATTGGCTATTCAAATCAGCCAATAGGAATGCAAGGGACGCCATCTTGAATCACGTCCCTTGCATTAAATAGCCCTGGTCCTTAAAGGGACACTGAACCCAATTTTTTTCTTTTGTGATTCAGATAGAGCATGACATTTTAATCAACTTTCTAATTGACTCCTATTATCAAATTTCTTCAGTCTATTGGTATCTTTATTTGAAATGCAAGAATGTAAGTTTAGATGCCGGCCCATTTTTGGTGAACAACCTGGGTTGTCCTTGCTGATTGGTGGATGCATTCATCCACCAATAAAAAACTGCTGTCCAGAGTTCTGAACCCCAAAAAAAGCTTAGATGCCTTCTTTTTCAAATAAAGATAGCAAGAGAACAAAGAAAATTTGATAATAGGAGTAAATTAGAAAGTTGCTTAAAATGGCATGCTCTATCTGAATCATGAAAGAGAAAATTTGGGTTCATTGACCCTTTAAGGGAAAGTAATTGAAAAATTGCCTTGTCCTTTAGGGGTTAAAAAAACAAGCACTGAAGTCTTATAAATAGCTTTTCCATACATATAAATATTTCTTAGATATATAATATGCCTCACAGGTGTATATAGAAGTTCAAAACAGAAACAATTCTAAAATTGAAGTGCTGTTTTACTGCAAAATTGTTTAAAAAGTGTATTTGAAATGGGATTTATTTATATTTTTGATGTTATATGAAATAAAAAAGCTAATATACAAAGACTTAATTACATTTTATATACTTTTTTCATAAACATTTGAAATTTGTTGTTTGATATGTTTTTTTCTATATCAAGCAATTGTATCTATCTATCTATCTATCTATCTATCTATCTATCTATCTATCTATCATCTATCTATCTATCTATCTATCTATCTATCTATCTATCTATCTATCTATCATTTATAATATTAAAGGGTTGATTTCAAATTTGCCAAATGTGTTTATTGGCTCTTTTTGGCTCCTGATACACATTTTTCAAACTTGGAAATGATAACACGTTTGCATTTGAAAAATAATGGATACTATATATCGGAAAAGACACCCAAAAAGATGAATAGGCAACATCGACTTTGGGTGATCATAATCCATTCGACCACAAGTCATTAACTGAATATTGATTGACAAAGAAAATGGACATATCAAAATCAACAGCCAAAGGCACCTGATAAAGTATGTAACTGGACTTTTTGACTTGTTTGCCAGTATTCCAAAAATATTTGGGTATTTAGATGTATGTATGAATATATTGTCAAGATTCATTAAAGCTATATTTATCACTATTGTATAGTCCATCATTAATGGGTTGGATAGACATTTACGTATGTATATGTATTTATTAGATATATACCTGATATCTTGTACAGCTAGTGAAGGGACAGATTTTTTTCGCTTGCATGCTAACTGTGCTCAAAGTAAACATTTAACACGAGCAAGTTATTGAAGAGAAAAAATGAACGTGCGAGCAAACCCGATGCAAACTGACTTCAGGAATTCAGATATCAGGACCACGTTAATTTCTTCTCCCCATAGAGTTCAATGGAGCGTACAGTTTATAAAATAATTTATCGCTCGCACTCTAACCTGACACGTTTTAGACCAACCCGAAGGTAGTTCTGTAATATTATACATTACAATGTTCTTCACATAGAAGAAACATTTAGTTTTATTTTTAAATATATATTTCTGTATATACCTGATGTTTTTATTATTTATATATATATACTGTATATGACAATATATATGAATATATATATAAATATATACAGGTATAGATATATATTCAGATATGCTGTATATAGAAATATATATTTAGAAATACAAAGATCATTTTCGTCTATGGAATTTAAAATATTTACAGTAAAAACAAAGTAAAAAGCATATTAAAAGTATTAGAATTGAATAAAAATGATTTTTCATGTTTAAATGTATTTGAGTGGGATGTGAGCCTGCTTGATGGAAAGGAAAAAGACTAGGGCCTCTAGTTATCAAGCTCCGTACTTACCTGCATTTGCCGGCCCCAATATGCTCTCCTAAGCTCACCTAACATTGCCGCCGTGGAACTGAATACGTTCGCCAGCGAAGAAGCCGATGAGCAGCGAGATCGATGAGCCGCGCACCAAGTACACTCATCGATCTCGCTGCTCATCGGATTCTTCGCAGCTTTCTTGCTATCCTGTTACTAAGCACCCACACTATACTATACTGCCATACCCCCTAAACCGCCGCACCCAGAGCCCCCCGCAACAAAATAAACTTATTATCCCCTAAACCGCCGCTCCCGGAACCCGCCACAACTCTAATAAACTTATTAACACCTAAACCGCCGCTCCCGGACCCCGCCGTAACTCTAATAAATATATTAACCCTAAACCACCGCTCCCGGACCCCGCCGCCACCTACATTATACCTATTAACCCCTAATCTGCCGCCCTCTATACCGCCACCACCTACATTACATTTATTAACCCCTATCCTGCTGATCCCGGACCCCGCCGCAAATAAATAAATTGTTTAACCCCTAGACCGCCGCGACTGGAGCCCGCCACCACCTACATTACATTTATTAACCCCTATCTTGCCCCCCCTACACCGCCTCCACCGACATTACATTGATTAACCCCTAATCTACCCCTACACCGCCGCCACTATATTAAATGAATTAACCCCTAAACCTAAGTCTAACCCTAACACCCCCCTTACTTAAATATAATTTAAATACATATAAATAAAATTACTATTATTAACTAAATTATTCCTATTTAAAACTAAATACTTACCTATAAAATAAACCCTAAGATAGCTACAATATAACTAATAGTTACATTTGTATCTATCTTAGTGTTTATTTTTTATTTTACAGGTACCTTTGTATTTATTTTAACTAGGTACAATAGCTATTAAATAGTTAATAACTATTTAATAGCTACCTAGCTAAAATAAATACAAAATTACCTGTAAAATAAATCCTAACCTAAGTTACAATTACACTTAACACTACATTATCATTTAATAAATTAAATTAATTAACTACAATTACCTAACATTAAATAAAATTAACTAAAATTAACTAAAGTACAAAAAAAACCCTCTAAATTACAGAAAAAAAAAAAAAATTACAAGAAGTTTAAACTAATTACACCTAATCTAAGTCCCCTAATAAAATAAAAAAGCCCCCCAAAATAATAAAATTCCCTACCCTTAACTAAATTACAAATAGCTCTTAAAAGGGCCTTTTGCGGGGCATTGCCCCAAAGTAATCAGCTCTTTTACCTGTAAAAAAAAGAAATACAACCCCCCAACATTAAAACCCACCACCCACACACCCAACTCTAATCTAAAACCCACCCGAACCCCCCTTAAAAAAACCTAACACTCCCCCCTTGAAGATCACCCTACCTTTAGACGTCTTCACCCAGCCGGGCACAAGTCTTCATCCGATCCGGCCAGAAGTCTTCATCGAATCCGGGCAGAAGAGGTCCTCCAAGTGGCAGAAGTCTTCATCCAAGCGGCATCTTCTATCTTCAATCAACCGGAGTGGAGCGGGTCCATCTTTAATCCAGCCGACATGGAGCCATCTTCTTCAAACGACGTCTTAACACTGAATGAAGGTTCCTTTAAATGACGTCATCCAAGATGGCGTCCCTTGAATTTTGATTCAGCCAATCGTATTTTTACTACCTTAATTCCGATTGGCTGATAGAATCCTATCAGCCAATCAGAATTCAAGGGACGCCATCTGGGATGATGTAATTTAAAGGAACCTTCATTCAGTGGACGTCCTTTGAAGAGGATGGCTCTGCATCAGCTGGATTGAAGATGGACCCGCTCCGGTTGATTGAAGATAGAAGATGCCATTTGGATGAAGACTTCTGCCGCTTGGAGGACCTCTTCTGCCCGGATTCGATGAAGACTTCTCGCCGGATCGGATGAAGACTTGTGCCCGGCTGGGTTAAGATGTCTCAAGGTAGGGGGATCTTCAATGGGGTAGTGTTAGGTTTTTTTAAGGGGGGTTTGGGTGGGTTTTAGAGTAGGGTTGGGTGTGTGGGTGGTGGGTTTTAATGTTGGGGGGTTGTATTTCTTTTTGTTACAGGTAAAAGAGCTGATTACTTTGGGGCAATGCCCTGCAAAAGGCCCTTTTAAGGGCTATTTGTAATTTAGTTTAGGATAGGGAATTTTATTATTTTGGGGGGCTTTTTTATTTTATTAGGGGGCTTAGATTAGGTGTAATTAGTTTAAACTTCTTGTAATTTTTTTTTATTTTCTGTAATTTAGAGGGTTTTTTTTGTACTTTAGTTAATTTTAGTTAATTTTATTTAATGTTAGGTAATTGTAGTTAATTAATTTTATTTATTTAATGATAGCGTAGTGTTAGGTGTAATTGTAACTTAGGTTAGGATTTATTTTACAGGTAATTTTGTATTTATTTTAGCTAGGTAGCTATTAAATAGTTAATAACTATTTAATAGCTATTGTACCTAGTTAAAATAAATACAAAGTTGCCTGTAAAATAAAAATAAACCCTAAAATAGCTAAATTAGTTATATTGTAGCTATCCCTAAGATAGTTTATTTTATAGGTAAGTATTTAGTTTAAATAGGATTAATTTATTTAATTATAGGAATATTTATTTAGATTAATTTAAATAATATTTAAGCTAGGGGGTGTTAGGGTTAGGGTTAGACTTAGGTTTAGGGGTTAATAGATATAATGTAGGTGGCGGTGGGCTCCGGGAGCGGCGGTTTAGGGGTTAAACAATTAATTTTTTTGCTGCGGGGTCCGGGAGCGGCGGCTTAGGGGTTAAACATTTTATTTAGTTGGGGCGGGGTCCGGGAGCGGCGCTTTAGGGGTTAAACATTTTATTTAATTGTGGCGGGGTCCGGGAGCTGCGGTTTAGGGGTTAATACATATAATGTAAGTGGTGGCGGTGTCGGGGCGGCGGTTTAGGGGTTAATAAGTATTATATAGGTGGTGGCGGTGTAGAGGAGGCAGATTAGGGGTGTTTAGACTCGGGGTACATGTTAGGGTGTTAGGTACAGACACTTCCCATAGAAATCAATGGGATATCGGGAAGCAGCGAACATGAGCTCTCGCTACTGTCAGACTCCCATTGATTCCTATGGGATCCTCCGCCTCCAGGGCGGCGGGTTGAAAACCAGGTACCCAGGGCCGGAATAGTGGTGAGCGTAACTGGTTGTTCTTTGATAAATGCCAAAAGTAGTCAGATTGTGCCGAACTTGTGTTCGGAACATCTGGAGTGACGTAACCATCGATCTGTGTCGGACTGAGTCTGGCGGATCGTATGTTACGTCACTAGATTCTACTTTTGCCGGTCTGTAGGGCTTGATAACTATGGTGAATCAGCCTCACCACAAATACGCTGCAGAATTCCGGTTGATGGCTGGATAAATAGAGGCCTAGGTGTTCAGGAGGGCTAATTCATTAAGCTCATATTTCATTTGCGCTTCAGAACACCCATTATTTTATGCGTGTAAGTTAGCGCAATTGCGATATTTATTTTTGTGACCTACGCTTACTTTAGCACACCACTTGTAAGCTAGCTGATCTCTGTAGGAAACTTGAGAAAATTCAAATCATAACTGTCACCTCTATAAATGGCATTTAAGAATCCCTTTCTTACAATCTTTTTTATTTTATTTCACTCCCACATTTTCATGATTGTAAGTGTCAGAGTGCACCTGGAGTTGAACCCAGAACTTCCAGTCTCTGGCTGTTTACTTACTAGAGGGCTCTGGGTCTGGCTCTCGCTCTGAGTCTATCTCTGGGTCAGGAAGGCGTTATCCTACTGCCTGCACTGGCTACCATTCTAGCTCCACCTGCCTGCCAGCTGCTGACAGATACCTAATTAATTAGCAGACTGCTTTCTGCTTCCTGTCATTGCCTGTATATTGGAGTCCTTGTGTTCCTGAGTGCTTTATCCTTTTCTGATATATTTTTACTGAACCTTTGCTTGTCTTTTAGATTATCCTTGCTTGCTGCCTGCCCTGACCTCTGTACTGTGTTTGACGTATCTTTTGGAATGTGATTTTGTGCCGGGATCTGTTTGTATGGTATCTGACCTCTGGCTATCCTCAACCACCCCTTTGTGCCTTCTGTATTGGTACCTCTGTTGTTCATCTTGTTCACCGACCTGTGCCTGCCTGACCATTCTCGGAGGTTCCTTTATTCTGCTCTCTGAGACTTGAGTGTTTCTCTTATTTGCATTCAATTACATTCTCTGAGCTGAAGTTCTAGAAGTCTCATCCTGAGTAATATCCAGCATGTGGTTACTTAGCCACAGGGTCCTGTTCCAGACAGTCAGTTACTACAACCCTTACAGTAAGTTGCAGCAGCTTTTTCTTCTAAACAGAATTTATTTGACAATCACTTCTTTGTGTTCATGATATAACCATTTGCTGTTTTGTTTTGTTTAGTGGCAAATAAAATCATTTGCACAGGTTTTTAAAGTGATATATTTATTTATACCATATAAAAACAGCTCAAAAAGCCTGCATAACTACATGCCCTGAATTTCATAACAATGCACCAATGTAATATTTTAAACATCTAATAACCCATAATTATAACAAAATAGTGTAAACATGTAAATACTAAATAAAGAACCCATCCAATGCAATCATTCAAACATAAATGTGATATAGTGACAGTAGCCACCAAAATCGAATGGAATTCTGTTCCAACATAAATTTAAAAGGAGTGTTACGTATTAGCCCTCAATTAACCACAACAAAAAGAAAGAGATGCAATTGACACTATTATATATGTCAGGTCCTTCTTTTTGCTTGCAGCCCTAGGCACACTAAAAAAAAGCAGCTTGATGTGGCTGGTGGTGTTGACTGTGCTATTTCTTTCCTGTTCTACTGGGAGAATTTGCTGCTCTGAAGTTTATGCAGTATATTTGACAATGTGGTTAGTGTGGCTGGGAGTTCTAGTGAAGTTAATTATGAAGACGTAGTGACCTACCCTAAGGTTAGCAAAGCTAAAAGTAGCATTATCAGTGACCTTAACATTGGAAATACCCATGCTGTTATTTTTTTTTCATGAAGGCTTTTGGGGGAGGCTTTTAAAGACCCTTACTGTTACCAGTCTTGTGCTTGGTAATTATTTATGGATGTCCTGGTGATCCTGCTCCTTACCTGTTTCCTTAAACCTAATTTTTGCTTGCATGTTGGTTTATGCTTCTTACATCATGCTTGCCTGTACTGTATTCTATCTGGGTACTGACCTTTCTAACAAAACTTTGGACAATTGTTCTATGTTTACCATATGTTGTGATGTTGGCTCCTGTCTGTTAATCCGGTATTAAATCCTGTCCCTATTCCTAACTACCCTACAGATTGTCCTCTATTGATTAACTGATGCTGTTGTTCATCTACTGACTATCCTGATCTACACCTGTCCTGGGCCTGCGACACAACTCACATGGTATTTGTTCCAGTATTGGTTCCAGATTCTAACCAAGGTAACTTAATTTCTACCTTATGATATCTAGAAAACCTACAGCAGTACCCATCACAATTAATGAAAGAATCACCAAAAGTAAACATGGATCCATCCAGAGTTATAAAAACACAACATAATAAAATGTGTTCATTTTGTATAAAGGTGCATCTACAACTGATTCTGCTCAAGGTCAGGGCACTCCTCTCCTTTTGTTTATGTTTTCAATATAAATGTAGTAATCTAATAACTAATGTCTCATTGTAAGTTTTTTGTTTTTGTACCCTGATGATTGTAATGTACCTTTGTATAGCCCTGTGTAAAATGTTGGTGCATTATAAATAAATTATAAATAAATGAATATTAATAATAATAATAATGTGTTTGATGGAAATTGGAAGATCACCCTTCTCCTCTTTAAAGATCCCATTTTAGAAGCAATGCCATAGTCATCAGTTGACATTGACACAGGAAGGACTAAAACTGCCGAAAGTCACCTTGGATACTTATACTCTAAAGTCTGCCTGTTTTTTTTATCAGCAGAAGCTTGGGTTCTATCATGATTACATTAGCATATCAAACCTGCTATGTGCTTGGGTAGCAAACATGCTGGTTTCTAGTATTCACAGCTAATGAATAGCTGTGTAATTTCCAAACATAAAAATCCACCAAGTGTTTACCAACAGAACCCAAAGTAGTATTTTAATCTCTTCTACACCATCTGTAAAGAAGAAGCAGAACATCTGGAACACTTTCCAGCAAAACAATTTTTCTGTAGGTTTAACACCCATTTCATCACCCTTCTTGCTGCAAATATCAGCTCCCTTACTGCCTTTGCATGGTTGAGACAGCTGCAGTTTGTAACCAAGTAAAATGAGTGTTGGGGGTCAATTTATCAAGTTCCGTATGGAGCTTGATACCCCGTGTTTCCGGCGAGCCTTCAGGCTCGCTGGAAACAAAAGTTATGAAGCAGCTGTCTAAAGACCGCTGTTCCATAACTTGTCCACCTGCTCTGAGGCGACGGACAGAAATCAACCCGATCAAATACAATCGGGTTGATTGACACCCCCTGCTAGCGGCTGATTGGCCATGAATCTGCAGGGGGCGGCTTTGCACCAGCAGTTCACAAGAACTGCTGGTGCAATGATAAATGCCGACAGCATATGCTGTCTGCATTTATCGATGTGCAGCGGACATGATACGCTACTTCATACCATGTCCGCTCGCACATTAATAAATATACCCCTTAAACTCCATCTGACTAGTTATTTTACTAGCCAATCAGAGAGTAGGATGTCTGGCCATCAAGCTAATGATTGTTTACTGTTTCGTAATTCTATTTCTTGGCTGGAGAAATTGTTACATAGAAAAGGGAGTTTTTAAATGTTCATTGCATATCCAGTGACAATAGAAGTCCCTGTTAATTCCTCAGTCAATTAAGTTAATAAAAAAAAAATACTTCACAGGATACAAATTTAGTCTCAATCAAGGGTTTGACTGATATATAGTGAGTTTTCTTGAGCAGTTTTCAGACATGGTTCATGTACTCTTGAAAGCATATAATTAAACTAAAGGCCACTTACAGGGACAAAGAAGGTACATCAAAGCCAGTTGTCTGCCATAAACCTTCCCTCAAGACAACTTAGTAATTGAGGTATTAAAACAATATCGTCGTTGCTAAATCTTTACAGACACACAAACACACACACACAAGGAATATACATAAAATAATAGTTATAATATAAAATGTAATAATTATCTATCATTAATGTCAGACATAATTTCTTTCTAATAGTACAGTACAGGTCATTTAAAAAGAAAGTCACACATTAAGATTGAAGAAAACAATATCAGTTTTTAGGCAAATTTCAGTTATGTGAAGAAAATAATGCCTGGCCTAAACTGCTCTTTTTTAAATATTCTTTTAACGTGTAGAGTAATATTTACAATTTATATTGTACCCAGCGCTATGGAATTTGGCGGCGCTATACAAATAAATGATAATAATAATAATACAGCAATTCATTATGATGCAATAGAACAGAAGATTTTAAAAATGCTGCTTTTATATTAATCTACAGTATATCACATTAATAAATGTGTTTAAAATATATTAGCAGAATATTAAACTTAAAATTAGCATGAAATGTTTAGTTATGCATAACTGAAAGTTTAAAACCTCTAGGCTAAGTGATTGTCAAATAAATAGGAAGCAGTTTTTTGCTAAGCAATCTTTAAAATAGACCATATCAACCTTGTTTTGGCATCTTTTGAAATAGTACCCTATTTAATTTAACAGGTCCAAGTAACCAAATTACCACCAGGCAGCAACAGCCAACTTATTGTAATAAAAATATTTTACATATAGGTTTTCCATTTTAGGAGATCCTTCCTCTCTTCTTCAAAACACCATATTTCCTTTTTCTTCCTTTCAAACATTAGCAGACATCCATTGAAACTCTATGTTCTCTCCTCCCTAAACCCTTCTTAACTCATGATTTAGATATAATTGATCAGGATTTAAGTATCAGACATCAGGAGTCAGGCATCACATACAAGATTTTTGGCATCAGACACCAAGTGTCAGGAGGAAAGTCTAAGGTGACAGGCATGAGACATCAGGTTTCAAGAGCCAGGCTTCAGGTGTCAATCATTAGACATCAGTTGTAAGGAATTATATATCATACATCATGTGTCAGGTATATTTTTGAGATGTTATTCTTTGCTGATGTTAAAGTCTTATTTGTGTACATCAGAAGGTATAAACCTTAAGAAATATGCAGTCAAAATGTTTGATATGTGTATTTTTAAATATACACAATACAAATATATTAAATAATATTAATATGATATAATATTAATAGGTCTGGCTTTTTTATTATCCAAATAGTGTCCAATATTTGTTTTATTACGTTATGTTTGTTATGTTTGTTTAGCAACATTGTACTTTTGAATTACTCATGTATTCCTCAGCACTGGATGTTCCTCAGGACTTCCTTTCTCCTTGAATTCTGTCTCTTTATTATCAGGGTGAAGTGTAGGATCATCTAGAAGCTACCTTGTTATTCAAGCAAATCTAATATGGTGGCTATGACTTTCTGGGGACTATACTATTAAAAAATAATTTGAGGGGGGCGGAGCCAACTACTTAAGCAGCTAGAAGTGTTTCTATGAAGCTCCGGACCTTCAGACACAAATATATGGATTAATCTATATATACAGAGCTCAAAATTCAGTTATGATAGAAAGGAGTGTAACTGACACCTGCCCTCCGCTAAAAGAATCTACAAGTATATCACTTTGGGATGCATTTTTGATATAACATCCTCAGCTGTGCCACGTGGAGATACTGGAGAGTATTTACCCTTAAAACAGCATTATCGGTATGGTGGCACTAACAGCTTGGGAACAGTGCACCCAACACCTTATGGAGAGACACTTTCAGAGCCTGAAATATGAATTAACGCTACTATTATTATCCCTAACGTCGCTGCCAGCACGCAATTTTCAGTGCCATGACCCGATAATGGATACTAGCAACTGTGCTGTATCAGCACCCAAGACCTGGGAAACTACAGAGATCCCACCTGACAGATCCACACTAAACCTATGGTATCGCAGGTCGGAACGAACATCGGATCTTTGCCTTGGGCCGACTATAACAGCAGAGCTGGAAATTGAGGAGGTGTCGGTCTCTAGCATCTCCCGCGCACAAGGTGACACTATCTACAGTCATGGCTGCATGCCACGATCACTCAGCACCGCTACAAGAGACTGCTCCTGAATGTGGAAACTGCTTAGAGAGGTATATGCAGCCTAACCTTGTAACTGGGGAAGTGTTCAGTCTAAAAGGAGACGCCAGCTTAGAGGGCAGAATACTTCTACCCATCCTTTACATCTGTGCTTTTCAATCCCACTCCCAGCACTGATAATGACGGCATGTCATCTCTTTAAATCTGGTATCGGTTAGACAAGATCCGCCTGGCCTGGCTAATGCAGAGAACGCTTATACTGAGACAGTTCCATTCATCTCCTACTCAGAAGAGCATATAATTAAGTGTCAGCAGGACATGAAAATACTTACTTAGAATTCTTTATTTGCTTTCATATGTACTGTAGTTACTCGCTCAGATGTTATTTAACTGTTTTCTTTTCACAGGAAACTTAGTCCTAAAGTTAGCCGCAGTTTGTCCTTACATTTATATATAAATAGTATCTGTCACTCCCTTGATAAAATATAACGTTGAATCCCTGCAGCTTCACACTTATATGTTTTGTGAGTCTCTTGGAATGATGGCACAGAACCATAAGGACAGTCTCTCGCATAAAGACTTACTATTGTTTGGACATTTATGCTATGGTATTAATGTTAAGCTCTTAGGATATACCTGTTTACTATATGCTATGTCATTGTTCTCCATATCACTACTTTTGGGCAATTGAATATGTGTTGAGCTTCTATTTATTTTCACTGTTCCTAATATTAACAGCTTAGAGGACATAAAGAGCCTGATTGTTTGGTAGTTACTACCCCAACTCACAATATATGAGTCATATTCCAATGGATATTCATGTACCAACCATTAGGCCCTAACTTACATCCCCTCTTATTCTCAACGTTAATAAGAGACTTAAATTTAGTGACCCTCCCTAAGCTTCCCTAATATCTCAGTATGTTTTATTCCCTATAGTCCTACATAGTCCAGAAACCCAAACATAAATTAGTAAGCAGCCAGTCAGTCATATTTTACTAACATATATATATATTACAAGTGTTTGCCTTTCTTAATGTTATGTGTCATGATGTTGGTATATACCATATAGCTTATTGCTCCTGCTTTCCTTCATACAACACATTGTGTAGGGATAATTATGCTATTAACAGGTTCTCCAGTATTTGTATATTAATGTCCATTCTAACAGTTAGTTTGTTATATTAACTCTCTCCTATGTGGATAGCACTGCTTTATGTAATTCTTTTGTACTTTTTAATTGGCCTATAATACTATCCTGTCAGTAAATCTCCTATACTCATGGGATTGGATAGCTACTAGTCCTTAGTGTCAGTTTTGCTTGTAAGGGATGTCCAACAGGTCTTATTTCATCCAGCAACCTAGCTATTTATTATTGTCTCACACGGGACATTCATACGTCTAGAAGCCCTGTACTTTACTTTTTTTTTTTTTACTAATACAATGGACCATACCTACTAGATATGGCCACTCACCCTTCATAAGCTGTGATCATCCTGACCTGTTTGTAGCCCTTTCCTTTTAAAAACATTAGTGGTCAGACATGTGCATATGGCCCATGGTTAATAATAGCTATCTTCAATGCGGTTCCTATCACACTTAGAGTTGTGAGTTATAATACAAAAAAAAAAAAAAGGATCATATGCTCTCCATATGTGGACACCTTCATATACCATAAATCCCTGTAGATCTCAACAACAAAGACACTTAGGCCTCTAGTTATCAAGCCGTCAACCGCAAATACGCTGGAATTCCGCAGCGTATTTGTGGCGAGGCTGATTCACCTTAGTTATCAACCACTACTGCTCGGCAAAAGTAGAATATAGTGACGTAAGCTTTGATCCGCCGCACTCAGTCCGACACGATGGTTACGTCACTACAGATGTTCTGAACGCAAGTTCGGCACAATCTGACTACTTTTGGTAGTTATCAAACTATTACCAGGTATGCCCGCCACTATTCCGGGCCAGCCCTGGAGGCGGCGGATCCCATAGGAATCAATGGGAGTCTGACCATAGCGAAAGCTCATGTTCGCTGCTGCCTGATATCCCATTGATTCCTATGGGAAACGTCTGCACCTAACACCCTAACATGTACCCTGAGTCTAAACACCCCTAATCTGCCCCCCCTACACTGCCGCAACTAAATAAATTTATTACCCCTAAACCACTGCTCCCGGACTCCGCTGCAACTATATTAAACATGTTAACCCCTAAACCGCCACTCCCTGACCCCGCCGCCACATACATTATACATATTAACCCTTAATCTGCCGCCCCCTATATCGCCGCCACCTACATAAACTTATTAACCCCTATTCTGCGGATCCCGGACCCTGCCGCAACTAAATAAATTGTTTAACCCCTAAACAGCCACTCCCGGACCCCGCCGCCACCTATATTAAAGTTATTAACCCCTATCCTGCCCCCCTATACCGCCGCCACCTATATTAAAATGATTAACCCCTAAACCTAAGTCTAACACTAACCCTAACCCCCCCAACTTAAATATTATTTTAATTAATCTAAATAATATTACTCGTATTAACTAAATTAATCCTATTTAAAACTAAATACTTACCTGTAAAATAAACCCTAAGATAGCTACAATATAACTAATAGTTACATTGTAGCTATTTTAGGATTTATTTTTATTTTACAGGCAACTTTGTATTTATTTTAACTAGGTACAATAGTTATTAAATAGTTATTAACTATTTAATAACTACCTAGCTAAAATAAGTACAAAATTACCTGTAAAATAAATCCTAACCTAAGTTACAATTAAACCTAACACAACACTATCATTAAATAAATTAAATAAATTACCTACAATTACCTAAAATTAAATTAAATAAAATAAACTAAACTATAGTACAAAAAAAAACACTAAATCACAGAAAATAAAAAAGAATTACAAGAAGTTTAAACTAATTACACCTAATCTAAGCCCCTAATAAAATAATAAAGCCCCCCAAAATAAAAAAATGCCCTACCCTATTCTAAATTACCAAGTAACCAGCTCTTTTACCAGCCCTTAAAAGGGCTTTTTGCGGGGCATTGCCCCAAAGTAATCAGCTCTTTTACCTGTTCCGATCAGCCAATAGAATGCAAGCTCAATCCGATTGGCTGATTGGATCAGCCAAGCGGATTGAACTTCAATCTGATTGGCTGATTGAATCAGCCAATCAGATTTTTCCTACCTTAATTCCAATTGGCTGATAGAATCCTATCAGCCAATTGGAATTCTAGGGACGCCATCTTGGATGACGTTCCTTAAAGGAACCTTCATTCGTCGTTCAGTTGTCGGTTGAAGAGGATGGCTTCGCGTCGGCTCCTTTGAAGATGGCTCCGCTCCGCTCCGGATGGATGAAGATTGAAGACGCCGCCTGGATGAAGACTTCTACCGGATGAAGGACCTCCTCTGCAAGTTGGATGAAGATTTTGGCCCGGTTGGGTGAAGACGGCTCAAGGTAGGATGATCTTCAGGGTGTTAGCGTTAGTTTTTTTTAAGGGGGGTTTGGGTGTGTTTAAGTAGGGGTATGTGGGTGGTGGGTTTTAATATTGGGGGGGGGTTGTATTTTTTTTTACAGGTAAAAGAGCTGATTACTTTAGGGCAATGCCCCGCAAAAAGTCCTTTTAAGGGCTGGTAAAAGAGCTGGTTACATGGTAATTTAGAATAGGGTAGGACATTTTTTTATTTTGGGGGGCTTTATTATTTTATTAGGGGGCTTAAATTAGGTGTAATTAGTTTAAACTTCTTCTAATTCTTTTTTATTTTCTGTGATTTAGTGTTTGTTTGTTTTTTGTACTATAGTTTAGTTTAGTTTATTTAATGTAATTTTAGGTAATTGTAGGTAATTTATTTAATTTATTTAATGATAGTGTAGTGTTAGGTTTAATTGTAACTTAGGTTAGGATTTATTTTACAGGTAATTTTGTACTTATTTTAGCTAGGTAGTTATTAAATAGTTAATAACTATTTAATAACTATTATACCTAGTTAAAATAAATACAAAGTTGCCTGTAAAATAAAAATAAATCCTAAAAAAGCTACAATGTAACTATTAGTTATATTGTAGCTATCTTAGGGTTTATTTTACAGGTAAGTATTTAGTTTTAAATAGGATTAATTTAGTTAATACGAGTAATATTATTTAGATTTATTAAAATAATATTTAAGTTAGGGGGGTTAGGGTTAGTGTTAGACTTAGGTTTAGGGGTTAATAGGTGGTGGCGGTATAGGGGGGGCAGGATAGGGGTTAATAACTTTAATATAGGTGGCGGGGGGGTCCAGGAGTGGCGGTTTAGGGGTTAAACTATTTATTTAGTTGTGGCGGGGTCCGGGATCCGGAGGATAGGGGTTAATAACTTTAATATAGGTGGCAGTGGGCTCAGGGTGCGGCGGTTTAGGGGTTAAACAATTTATTTAGTTGTGGCGGGGTCTGGGATCCGCAGGATAGGGGTTAATAACTTGAATATAGGTGGCGGCGGTGTAGTGGGGGGCAGGATAGGGGTTAATATGTATAATGTAGGTGGCGGCGGGGTGCGGGAGTGGCGGTTTAGGGGTTAACACATTTATTATAGTGCGGCGGAGTCCAGGAGTGGCGGTTTAGGGGGTAATAACTTTATTTAGTTGTGGGGGGCTCCGGGAGTTGTGGTTTAGTGGGTAAAACAGTGTAGTTTAGTGTGGGTGCTTAGTGACAGGCTATCAAAAAAGCTGCGAAGAAGCCCATGAGCAGCGAGATTGATGACTGTCAGTTAACAACAGTCTGCTGCTCATCGCTCCATACTTGGTGCGCGGCTTCTTGACAGCTTTTTTGATAACTTTGGCAAATGCATTCAGGTCCGCGGCGGCGATGGTAGGCGAGCTTAGGCGAGCGTATTGGGCCGGCGAATGCAGCTAAGTAGACGGCTTCATAACTAGAGGCCATTGATTCTGCATAACAATTATCATATTGGGTGAAGGTTCCATATATATTCACAATATTATAAACCTCCTCTTACTATGTATGAATCCTCCAGTATGCTGTGCAAAGTCTTCCTTTATTATATTCTGCATGGTTAGACACATATTTCAGTTCTTTACTTCTACACATAGCATAGACAGAAGCTGCTTTTATTTGTTTTATATTCAAAAGCTCAGAGGCCCAAAAGTGCCCATTAGTCTGACATACTAATTGGCTCCGTACCCCCCCCCCTATTTTCCCTCTTTTAGAGCGGCTCTCGCCCGCTGAATTTCCCTTCCAAAGAAACTATGAAGCTAACCCCCACCTTGCCCCAATTTGTCTCTAATAAGATAACCTAATGTAAACTTTCTAATGCAAGGTGAAAATCATTACTATTCTCCATATGATATAAAATAAAACTTAAAATGAAGTCCCAGAATTCTATGTCTTGGATGACCTCCTGTAGTTCGCATCAGTTACGGTTTTTCCTCCCTGTACATCCATAAGGAATGTGTAATGTAGTAACATGGCACAAGATGCAGTTACCCCCTTTTATGTTACTGTGCATTGACTGTCATTATACATGAGGATAATTGCATAATAATTTACTCAAAGCAGACATGCCTACCATACTTGTATTTGGATGTTATTTATTTTGTTGATTTGTATATGCATGTTATTAACCTACTGGAACTATTCTGAGGACATACTTTTTTGTTTGTTTTTTCTCAAAACCTCAATAAAAATATATTTTAAAAAAATAATAATAATTTGAATGGTCCTGACACAAGAACCATGACTCACCAAAGGTACACTCATTTAAATGTCTGGTCCTCGATGAGACGGATTATAGACCTTTCCACATTATTTGGATTGCCTGGGGATATGGGAAACTCAAGATTAACCCCTTAATGACCACAGCACTGTTCCATTTTCTGTCCGTTTGAGACCAAGGGGCATATGTATCAAGCTCCGTAGGGAGCTTGATGCCCATGTTTCTGGCGAACCTGCAGGCTCGCCAGAAACAGCAGTTATGAAGCCTGCTCCATAACCAGTCCACCTGCTCTGAGCAGGCGGACAAATATCGCCGGAAATCAACCCGATCGAGTACGTTGATTTACACCCCCCTGCTGGTGCAATGCTGAATACGGCAAAAGTATTGCTCGCCATATTCAGCGAGGTCTGTTGGACCTGATCCGCACTGTCGGATCAGGTCCGACAGACCTTCATAACTAGAGGCCCAAGGCTATTTTTACATTTCTGATGTGTTTGTATTTAGCTGTAATTTTCCTCTTACTCATTTACTGTACCCACACATATTATATACTGTTTTTCTCGCCATTAAATGGACTTTCTAAAGATACCATTATTTTCATCATATCCTTTAATTTACTATAAAAATTTTTATAAAATATGAGGAAAAAATGTAAAAAAACACACTTTTTCTAACTTTGAGCCCAAAAATCTGTTACACATCTACAACCACCATGCTAAATAGTTTCTAAATTTTGTCCTGAGTTTAGAAATACCCAACGTTTACATGTTCTTTGCTTTTTATGTAAGTTATAGGGCAATAAATACAAGTAGCACTTTGTTATTTCCAAACCACTTTTTTCCAAAATTAGCGCTAGTTACATTGGAACAATGATATCTGTCAGGAATCCCAGAATATCCCTTGATATGTATATATATATTTTTTTTTAGAAGACATCCCAAAGTATTGATCTAGGCCCATTTTGATATATTTCATGGCACCATTTCACCGCCAAATGCGATCAAATATAAAAAATCGTTCAATCGTTTTCACAATTTTTTTTTTAGGTTTCTCACTGAAATTCTTTACAAACAACTTGTGCAATTATGGCACAAATGGTTGTAAATGCTTCTCTGGGATCCCCTTTGTTCAGAAATAGCAGACATATATATATATATATATATATATATATATATATATATATATATATATAGCTTTAGCTTTGCTTTTTGGTAATTAAAAGGCCGCTAAATGCCACTGCGCACCATACGTGTATTATGCCCAGCAGTGAAGGGGTTAATTAGGGAGCATGTAGGGAGCTTCTAGGGTTAATTGTAGCTTTAGTGTAGTGTAGTAGACAACCCCAAGTATTGATCTAGGCCCATCTTGGTATATTTCATGCCACCATTTCACCACAAATAGGATCAAATAAAAAAAAAAAAACATTTTTCACAATTGTAGGTTTCTCACTGAAATTATTTAAAAAACAGCTGGTGTAATTATGGCACAAATGGTTTTAAATGCTTCTCTGGGATCTCCTTTGTTCAGAAATAGCAGACATATATGGTTTTGGCGTTGCTTTTTGGTAATTAGAAGGCCGCTAAATGCCGCTTTGCATCCCACGTGTATTATGGCTAGCAGTGACAGGGTTAATTAGGTAGCTTGTAGGGAGCTTGCAGGGTTAATTTTAGCTTTAGTGTAGAGATCATTCTCCCACCTGACACATCACACCCCCTGATCCCTCCCAAACAGCTCTCTTCCCTCCCCCATCCCACAATTGTCCCCACCATCTTAAGTACTGGCAGAAAGTCTGCCAGTACTAAAATAAAAGGTGTGTGTATATATATATATATATATATATATATATATTATTTTTTTTTTTTAAAAAATAAAGCATATTTACATATGCTGTTGTGTAGGATCCCCCCTTGGCTCCAACCTCCCTGACCCCCCCCCCCCCAAACAGCTCTCTAACCCTCCTCCCTGCCTTATTGGGAGCCATCTTGTGTACTGGAAGCTGTCTGCCAGTACCCAGTTTAGAATAAAATACCATTTTTTATTTTTATTTTTTTCTGTAGTGAAGATTCCCCCCCCAAAGACCAACCCCCTCCAAGATCCCTTAGATCAGTTTTTTATTCATTCCCTCCCCCCTTTCTCCCACTTATATTGACTAACATTTTTCTGTAGTGTAGCAGTTCCCTCCCGCTCCCTCCCTGTGCACGTGCCTGCCCACCGCCCCCCGTGCACGCACGCGCATCCATGAGCTCCCCCGGTGGCCCTGCCCTCGATCCCGCCCCCTCTTACTGATAGGAATCATCCATGGCCACCCACCCGCCTCCCAGACCGGCTCCCAGCCACCAACGATACTGGCCATCGATGTCCTGTGCAAAGAGGGTCACAGAGTGGCTCTCTCTGCACCTGAGGGGTAAGAAAGGTTATTGCAGGATGCCTCAATATCGAGGCATCACTGCAATAACTGGAAAGCAGCTGGAAGCGATCAGGATCGCTTCCACTGCTTTCCAAGATCGACGATGTACGCAGTACATCCTCAGGCATTAACTGTATTTTTTTTAAGGACGTACGTCGTCGGTCATTAAGGGGTTAAAAGGGTCTATTCAAAAACATCAAATAGAATCATATAGAATGTAATGACATGAACACCTAACAATTGTCAGGTACATTTTACTATTTACAAGATTTAGGGGTCAATTTATCAAGCTCCGTATGTAGCTTGATGCCCCTCTTTCTGTGCAAGCCTTCAGGCTCGCCGGAAACAGAAGTTATGAAGCAGCGGTCTAAAGATTGCTGCTCCATAACTTGTCCGTCTGCTCTAAAGACCACGGTCAGAAATCAACCCGATTGAATACAATTCACAAGAACTGCTGGTGCAATGATAAATGCTGACAGCATATGTTGTCGGCATTTATCGATGTGCATCAGACATTATACGCTACATTGTATCATGTACACTCGCCTTTTTATAAAGCTACCCCTTAGAATAAAAATGTACTTTACCTCTATTTTAAATGTGCTTCCCTATGTTAGGTATGTTTAACACTATTAATTATAGGGTTTTGAAATGCAGTATTTTGTAGCATTCGTTGATTCCAAAAAAGAGACTTGGAGGTTAAAACTAACATTTCATGAATCAGGGGCACAATCCGATATACGGCGCATGTTTCGGCGCAAGTGTGGAAACCTGCGTCGCCCGTAGTTTCACCTCGCACATCGACTTATCACATATACGGCGCCGACAGTTGCTAAAGTGCCGTACGTCGGACAAACTAGCGATGTCCAGAAATAAGCGTAAGTACAAATTTCTAGAGTCGCCAGTGACTTACGGCACTTTAGAAACTGTCGCCGCCTAAAAAAACTAAAGTATAAAATCTCCCGTAACTGTCTAACACGCCTCCCAAACATCATCCCGACACGTATACTCCTCTATCCGCTATCCCCCCTCTCGCTCCTAATAATAAATATATTAACCCCTAAACCGCCGCTCCCGGACCCGCCACCAGCTACATTAAATGTATTACCCCCTAATCTGAGCCCCCTACACCGCCGCCACCAATATTAACTCTATTACCCCCTAATCAGATTCCCCTACACCGCCGCAACCTATATTAACTCTATTACCCCCTAATCTGATCCCCCTACACTGCTGCCAGCTATATTAAATTTATTAACCCCTAATATGATTCCCCTACACCGCCTCCACCTATATTAAATGTATTACCCCCTAATCTGAGCCCCCTACACCGCCGCCACCTATATTATATGTATTACCCCCTAATGTGAGCACCCTACACCGCTGCCACCTATTTTAACTATATTACCCCTAATGTGGGCCCCCTACACCGCCGCCACCTATTTTAACTATATTAACCCCTAATGTGAGCCCCCTACACCGCCACCACCTATTTTAACTATATTAACCCCTAATCTAATCCCCCCACACCGCCGCCACCTATATTAAATATATTAACCACTAAACCTAAGTCTAACCCTAACACCCCCTAACTTAATTATTATTTAAATAAATCTAAATAATATTAATTTTATTAACTAAATTATTCCTATTTAAAACTAAATACATACCTATACAATAAACCCTAAGATAGCTACAATATAATTAATAATTACATTGTAGCTATTTTAGGGTTTATATTTATTTTACAGGTAACTTTGTATTTATTTTAACTAGGTACAATAGCTATTAAATAGTTAATAATAGTTAAAATAATTACCAAATTACCTGTAAAATAAATCCTAACCTAAGTTACCATTACACCTAACATTACCCTATCAATAAATGAATTAAATAAACTACAATTATCTCAACTAAAATACAATTAAATACACTAAACTATATTACAAAAAAAAACAAACACTAAATTACAAAAAATAAAAAAAGATTACAAGAATTTTAAGCTAATTACACCTAATCTAAGCCCCCTAATAAAATAAAAAAGCCCCCAAAATAATAAAATTTCCCTAACCTAAACTAAATTAAAAAAGTAATCAGCTCTATTACCAGCCCTTAAAAGGGCCTTTTGCAGGGCATTGCCCCAAAGTAATCAGCTCTTTTAAATGTAAAAAAGAGAACAACCCCCCCATTACAACCCACCACCCACACACCCCTACTCTAAAACCCACCCGATCCCCCCCTTAAAAAAACCTTAGTCTAAACCCCAAGTGGTCCTTACCTGTCCTAATCAGCCAATAGAATTACAGTAGCTCTTATTCTATTGGCTATTCAAATCAGCCAATAGAATTAAAGTAGCTCTCATCCAATTGGCTGATCTGAATTTGAAGGCTCAAATCAGCCAATAGGAATTCAAGGGACACAATTTTTAATCGTGTACCTTGAATTTCTATTCAGTGTACGGCGGAGATCGTATGAAGAGGATCCTCCACGCTCCATGGCTCCGGTCTTCAGTTCCAGCGTCGCCGATCTTCAGTTCCAGCATCGCCGGTCTTCAGTTCCAGAGTGGACGGTCTTCAGCTCCGTGGTCATCGGTCTTCAACTCCTCCGCTCCATGCAGGCTGGTTCCTGGAACAAGAAGATGTCGCCGCTTGGAAGAAGACTTCTCCGCCTGGAACAGGACCTTCTCCGCCGGTCTTCAGGAAAGGTAAGGACCACTTGGGGGTTAGACTTAAATTTTTTTAAGGGGGGATCAGGTGGGTTTTAGAGTAGGGGTGTGTGGGTGGTGGGTTGTAATGGGGGGGTTGTTCTTTTTTTTACAGGTAAAAGAGCTGATTACTTTGGGGCAATGCCCCGCAAAAGGCCCTATTAAAGGGCTGGCAATAGAGCTGATTACTTTTTTAATTTAGTTTAGGCTAGGGAAATTTTATTATTTTGGGGGGCTTTTTTATTTTTTTAGGGGGCTTAGATTAGGTGTAATTAGCTTAAAATTCTTGAAATCTTTTTATTTTTTGTAATTTAGTGTTTGTTTTTTGTAATATAGTTTAGTGTATTTAATTGTATTTTAGTTGAGATAATTGTAGTTTATTTAATTAATTTATTGATAGGGTAGTGTTAGGTGTAATGGTAACTTAGGTTAGGATTTATTTTACAGGTAATTTTGTAATTATTTTAACTAGGTAGCTATTAAATAGTTATTAAATATTTAATAGCTATTGTACCTAGTTAAAATAAATACAAAGTTACCTGTAAAATAAATATAAACCCTAAAATAGCTACAATGTAATTATTAATTATATTGTAGCTATCTTAGGGTTTATTTTATAGGTAAGTATTTAGTTTTAAATAGGAATAATTTACGGCTAGATTTAGAGTTCTGCGGCCAAAGGGGTGCGTTAGCTACGCGTGCTTTTGTTTCCCCGCACCTTTTAAATACAGCTGGTATTTAGAGATCACAGAATGGCTGCGTTAGGCTCCAAAAAGGGAGCGTAGAGCATAATTTACCGACACTGCAACTCTAAATACCAGCGGTGCTTACGGACACGGCCAGCTTAAAAAACGTGCTCGTGCACGATTTCCCCATAGGAAACAATGGGGCAGTTTGAGCTGAAAAAAAACCTAGCACCTGCAAAAAAGCAGCGTTCAGCTCCTAACGCAGCCCCATTGTTTCCTATAGGGAAACAGTTTCTAAGTCTGCACCTAACACCCTAACATGTACCCCAAGTCTAAACACCCCTAACCTTACACTTATTAACCCCTAATCTGCCGCCCCCACTATCGCTGACACCTGCATATTATTTTTAACCCCTAATCTGCCGCTCCGTACACCGCCGCAACCTACATTATCCCTATGTACCCCTAATCTGCTGCCCCTAACACCGCCGACCCCTATATTATATTTATTAACCCCTAATCTGCCCCCCAACGTTGCTGCTACCTACCTACAATTATTAACCCCTAATCTGCCGACCGGACCTCACCGCTACTATAATAAATGTATTAACCCCTAATCCGCCTCACTCCTGCCTCAATAACCCTATAATAAATAGTATTAACCCCTAATCTGCCCTCCCTAACATCACCGACACCTAACTTCAAGTATTAACCCCTAATCTGCCAACCGGACCTCGCCGCTACTCTATTAAATTTATTAACCCCTAAAGCTAAGTCTAACCCTAACACTAACACCCCCCTAAGTTAAATATAATTGTTATCTAACGATTGGATCAGCCAATCGGATTGAACTTGAGTCTGATTGGCTGATTCTATCAGCCAATCAGAATTTTCCTACCTTAATTCCGATTGTCTGAAAGAATCCTATCAGCCAATCAGAATTTGAGGGACGCCATCTTGGATGACGTCCCTTAAAGGAACCGTCATTCATCGGGAAGTCTTCGGCCAGGATGGATGTTCTGTGTCGGCGGGATGAAGATGGATCCGGAAGAAAGAAGATTGAAGATGCCGCTTGATAGAAGACTTCAGCCGGATCATGGACCTCTTCAGCTCCCGCTTGGATCAAGACTTCAGCCGGATCATGGACATCTTCAGCCCCCGCTTGGGCCAAGACTTCAGCCGGATCATGGACATCTTCAGCCCCCGCTTGGGCTTGGATGAAGACTTCGGGGGCCTGGACGGATCGGTGATACCCGGCGTGGTGAAGATACGGTAGGGAGATCTTCAGGGGCTTAGTGTTAGGTTTATTTAAGGGGGGTTTGGGTTAGATTAGGGGTATGTGGGTGGTGGGTTGTAATGTTGAGGGGGGTATTGTATGTTTTTTTTTACAGACAAAAGAGCTGTTTTCTTTGGGGCATGCCCCGCAAAAGGCCCTTTTAAGGGCTGGTAAGGTAAAAGAGCTTTTCTATTTTAATCTTAGAATAGGGTAGGGCATTTTTTTATTTTGGGGGGCTTTGTTATTTTATTAGGGGCTTAGAGTAGGTGTAATTAGCTTAAAATTGTTGTAATATTTTTTAATGTTTGTAAATATTTTTTATTTTTTGTAACTTAGTTCTTTTTTTATTTTTTGTACTTTAGTTAGTTTATTTAATTGTATTTATTTGTAGGTATTTGTATGTAATTTATTTATTGATAGTGTAGTGTTAGGTTTAATTGTAGCTTAGGTTAGGATTTATTTTACAGGTAATTTTGTAATTATTTTAACTAGGTAGCTGTTAAATAGTTATTAACTATTTAATAGCTATTGTACCTGGTTAAAATAAATACAAAGTTGCCTGTAAAATAAATATAAATCCTAAAATAGCTACAATATAATTATTATTTATATTGTAGCTATATTAGGGTTTATTTTACAGGTAAGTATTTAGCTTTAAATAGGAATAATTTATTTAATAAGAGTTAATTTATTTCGTTAGATTAAAATTATATTTAACTTAGGGGGGTGTTAGGGTTAGGGTTAGAGTTAGCTTTAGGGGTTAATACATTTATTAGAGTAGAGGCGAGGTCCGGTTGGCAGATTAGGGGTTAATAATTGAAGTTAGGTGTCGGAGATGTTAGGGAGGGCAGATTAGGGGTTAATACTATTTATTATAGGGTTTTTGAGGCGAAAGTGAGGAGGATTAGGGGTTAATACATTTATTATAGTAGCTGTGAGGTCCGGTCGGCAGATTAGGGGTTAATTATTGTAGGTAGGTGGCGGCGACGTTGTGGGGGGCAGATTAGGGGTTAATAAATATAATATAGGGGTCGGCGGTGTTAGGGGCAGCAGATTAGGGGTACATAAGGATAACGTAGGTGGCGGCGGTTTGTGGTCGGAAGATTAGGGGTTAAAAAAATTTAATAGAGTGGCGGCGATGTGGGGGGACCTCGGTTTAGGGGTGCATAGGTAGTTTATGGGTGTTAGTGTACTTTGAAGCACAGTAGTTAAGAGCTTATGAACCGGCGTTAGCCCAGAAAGCTCTTAACTCCTGGCTTTTCTCTGCGGCTGGAGTTTTGTCGTTAGATTTCTAACGCTCACTTCAGCCAAGACTCTAAATACCAGCATTAGAAAGATCCCATTGAAAAGATAGGATACGCAAATGGCGTAGGGGGATCTGCGGTATGGAAAAGTCACGGCTGGAAAGTGAGCGTTAGACCCTTACCTACACGACTCTAAATACCAGCGGTAGCCCAAAACCAGCGTTAGGGCCCCCTAACGCTGGTTTTGACGGCTAACGCAGAACTCTAAATCTAGGTGTTAGTTAATAATATTAATATTATTTAGATTTATTTCAATAATAATTAAGTTAGGGGGTGTTAGGGTTAGACTTAGGTTTAGGGGTTAATATATTTAATATAGGTGGCGGCGGTGAAGGGGAATCATATTAGGGGTTAATAAATTTAATATAGCTGGCGGCGGTGTAGGGGAATCATATTAGGGGGTAATACATTTAATATAGCTGGCGGCGGTGTAGGGGGCTCAGATTAGTGGGTAATAAATTTAATATAGGTGGCGGCGGTTTAGGGGGCTCAGATTAGGGGTTAATATAGTTAATGTAGGTGGCGGCGGGGTAGGGGGCTCAGATTAGGGGGTAATACATATAATATAGGTGGCGGCGGTGTAGGGGCTCAGATTAGGGAGTAATACATTTAATATAGGTGGCGGCGGTGTAGGGGGGTCAGATTAGGGGGTAATACATATAATATAGGTGGCGGCGGTGTAGGGGGCTCAGATTAGGGGGTAATACATATAATGTAGGTGGCGGTGGGGTAGGGGAGCGGCGGTTTAGGGGTTAAACACTTTATTAGGGATTGCGGCGGGGGATTGTGGTTGACAGGTAGATAGACATTGCGCATGCGTTAGGTGTTAGGTTTTATTTTGCAGGTAGTTTAGGGAGTTACGGGGACTCAGCGTAAGGCTTACTATGCCTGCATTTTATGGCGAGGTGAAAATGGAGTAAGATTTATCCATTGTCGCCACGTAAGTTCTTATGTTGTATATTGGATACCAAACTGCGCTGGTTTGGTATATCACTCTATGGGCCAAAAAACTACGGCCGAAGGGTGAAATATATGAGCGTAACTTCTATGTTACGCCGTATATGTGATACCAAACCAGCACAAAATTTGGCATCGCCAGCTTTTGCGGGTGACCCTGCATATCGGATCGGGCCCCAGATACAGTGTACAATTTAAAAGAAAAAGGACAAATTTCCACTTGAATTCTGTTATACATTTACTACTTTATCTTGCTTTTCTTTGTTGAAATGTAGCTACATTCTTTGAGAGCATCCCTAGACATTTTGTTTCCAAAAAGGACAGCAAACACAAAAGATACAACTTAAAACAGACAACATGCAAAAAAGAATGTATTAAACATGTATTAATTATACTTTTAAAATAACTTGGTGCTTACATAAAGATAATTAAGCACCCTTAAAAGTCATTTAGTAAATTGATGACTGCAGTTCCTCTGTCAATCACTTGCTACATAGAAGGTTATAAGGCACCTGATTTAAAATAAGATAATATGATCATTAAGGGCCCTCTTGAGCATTTATTTTGCTCAAAGTAAGCTTTTTGCACTTGAATTTTGAGTTGAAAGTAACTGTTTTCCCTCTTGTGGTAACCCGACTAGCGCAAAAATCCGAATATAGAATATCACGTGCGAGTTCACATATTCCCCATAGAAGTCAATGGAGAAAAAAATTGGAAAAAAACCCTACTCTCCGATGTTCTGCCCATAACATAATCTGTTCTATTTATTCATAAATAAATATTTCTACATATATGTGATGTTTTTTGGTAAATATATATCTATACATACAGTATATATATATATTAATATTTATTTAGAAATACATAGAGCATATTCTGCTTTGTGCAGAACATTGAAATGTGAAATATTTGCACGCAAAAAATAGTGGAAACCTTTATTAAATATGAATATTGTATAAATATGCTTTTACATGTTTTCATCTACTTAAAGGGACAGTCAAGTATAAATTAAACTTTCATTATTCAGATAGGACTTTTAATTTTAATTGACTTTCCAATTTACTTTTATCATCAAATTTGCTTTTTTCTCTTGGTATTCTTAGTTTAAACTAAACATAGGTAGGCTCATATGCTAATTTCTAAGCCTTTGAGGGCTGCCTCTTATCACATGCTTTTTAAATCTCTTTTCAACACAAAGAGACAGAAAGTACACGTGGGCTATATAGATAACACTGTGTTCAGGCACAGAAAGTTATTTAAGATCTAGCACAATACAATGCTAAATTTAAGACAATAGATAATAAACAGACACAGTCATGTGATCAGGGGGCTGGAAGAAGGCTCCTAGATACAAGGTAATCACAAAGATAAAAACTGGGGAATGAGTAATAAAGGGATTATCTATCTTTTAAAACAATAACAATTCTATGGTTGACTGTCCCTTTAATAGCAAAGGGCTCCAATTTGTATATCTATCTGTAAATACATATACAGGTAGCCCTCAGTTTATGCCGGGGTTAGGTTCCAGAAGGAATGGTTGTAAATCGAAACCGTTGTAAATTGAAACCCAGTTTATAATGTAAGTCAATGGGAAGTGAGGGAGTTAGGTTCCAGGCCCCTCTCAAAACTGGCATAAGTAACATCTAATACATTATTTTTAAAGCTTTGAAATGAAGGCTTTAAATGCTAAACAGAATTATAAACCTAATAAAATAATCACACAACACAGAATATATAATTAAACTAAGTTAAATTAACAAAAACATTTGCTAAACAGCATTATAAACCAAATAAAATAATCACACAACACAGACTTTACTTGTATTTTTCTGCAAACAGTTCTTTCTATGCATTCCAATCTGGACTGATTTATAGACAGGAAGATCTTGTTCCTTTGCAAGCTGCTTGATAGCTCAGGTCTGGTTAAACTGATTAATTTCAGCTTGCTTGTCTTGCATATCTTTGCTGCAACACAAGCGGACAGCTCCACCTACTGGCTATTTTAATCAATGCACTGCTTCTCAATGCTTTTCAATAGCAGTCACATGACTGAAAAAAAAGGTTATTCTGAAACGGTGTAAATTGAACCGTTGTAAACCGAGGGCCACCTGTATACACATATATAAATTTACACATATATAGATATTTATATATACATACATATACATTTTGTATATGACATGTATATGTATATATCTCAATGTTAAAGCACCTTTTCCTGCCTTTTTTTTCTAACACCTGAGATCTCATATCTTTGAGCCTTTATAACTTTTGTGTGCAATATTATTATTGAACAATTTTTATTAGATGATGTTATTATGAGTTTAAGTGTAACTTTTATGTTTTCCAAAACTGTTATCCAGAGCTCTGAAGTTGCGGAAAACATTCTACCGTAAATTGTGATTACGATTGTGCTCACGCTATCGCGTTTACTTTCAACTCGTAATATGAACAGTAAGTGCAGGCCCTTGTTGTCATGCTCGGATGAGCAGGTTGTGGGATATGGAGCTTATGCAAGGTGGTGGCAGGCTTAGGACTGTCTTGAATACTGAAAGGGGCCAGCAGTATGTGCTTCTGTCTTGAATTACTGCTATTAAACAGACAAGCAAGTAAGTTTATTGCACAGGAACTGGAGACTTGGAGGCTGGAAGCAAGGTAACTGAGCAGGCGTGTCCACACCAGAACTGGAGTCTGAAGTAATGCCCACAATAGGGCCAGGAACAGGAGTGCAAACTGAGGCTTAACACAGGAGGTGTCCAATGGAGGCCGTGGCAGGTGCCCACTGGAGGCCTAGACTGGAGGTGCCTAATTGTTGCAGAGACTGGATACACTTGTACTGCTGAGACAGGCTGAAAACGCAGGATACACAGGTACTGTTGTGAAAGGCAGGAGACACAGGTACTGCTGTGACAGGCAGGAGACACAGGATACATAGGATATATAGGTACTGCTGTGACAGGCTAGAGACACAGGATACACAGGTCCTGCTGTGACAGGCTGAAGACAGGATACACAGGTACTGCTGTGACAAGCTGGACACACAGGATACACAGATGTTTGGTAGGGCCCACTGCTGATTCCTGAACACTGGTAGCAGAGATTCTATGCAAAACTTGGCACACGTGCAGGATAATGGAACTTGACAGAGTTTGGATGCAGGAGTAGGTGACTGGAACTTTAGCAGCACTTGGGGACATGCGCTGGATAAAGGAACTTGGTAAGTGTCCTCTGTAGGGCTAGGCACTGAATCAGGATCCCAGGGAAGCAGGATGATGCCACAGAAAGCAGAGACAGACTGGTACAGAGAGGGTAGCCAGAAGACTAAGCTAAGGGTCAGATACCTGAGAGCAGTCAGAACAGTCACCAAATCCAGGGAGAATCCAATAGAATAGACATTTAGGTTTAGAACTTTTTTTTTTTTTTTTGGTGGGGATTATGGGGAGGTTTTGTGTTTTGAGTCCTCTAGTGGATAGTGGATGGAGTTTTAGTATATTTTTGGTAAGCATCTTTAGATGTGTTAGGGGCATTATGGGGCATTGAGGTGAGTTTAATTTTATGTAGGACAATTTAAAATTAGGACCTGAATTACATCTGTGAGGATTTTGGGGCATATTTATCAAGCTCCGTACGGCTTGATGCCCCGTGTTTCAGGTCGCTGGAAACAGAAGCTATGAAGCAGCGTTCTAAAGACCACTGCTCCATAACCTGTCCGCCTGCTCTGAGGCAGCGGACAGACATCGCCAGAAATCAACCCGATCGTATTCGGGTTGATTTCCAAAGAACTGCTCATGCAATGATAAATGTTGAGAGCTTATGCTGTCGGCATTTATCGATGTGCAGCGGACATGATCCACAATATCAGATCATGTCCGCTCGCACATTAATAAATAGGCCCCATTGTGTCTTGTAGTAATTTGTGTCGGAGATATTATATGGTGGTGTACAATGCTGATGGGTGGAATGTGTTAGGTGATAGATTCTGAGTTGATGGGTCATCCTAGTAAAGCATTACATGAGAATTTGTTAAGTTATGGGTATTAGTTGGTTGGTAGTCTTGAATGCAGTGTGTGGTAAATGGTCGGTTATGTAAGCACTGGCATTAAAAGCCATTTGGTCCTATAGTGGGCATGGTATGTTGGATGGAAGGGATGTGTGTTGTAATTTTACATTTTCTACTTGAAGTAAAGCTGCAGAGGTTGGGTGTATAGTTCATGCAATAAGTGGGAGAGAGCAGTTGAACTAGAATTGGGTGTGGATAGTGATGATGTACTGAGGAGTATGAAAAGAGTGGATATGCCCATATCATTAAACTTATGACAGAATAAGAATATCTATTTACATATGTACTACAGTTGTGTTTATTCTATAGATAACAGTGTTTAAAGATTTCAAGATGATTTCAAGATGATCTAATCTGTTAGACATAAGCACATAAACTGAGTTCCTAGATTTAATTCAAGCACATTCCACGTAAAATATATTACAAAGGGAATTAAGATTTATCTTCCATGGCAATGCTAAAGCATGATGTAACTCCTATGTAATGAATTTGGAAAAAAATATTTAAAGCATGTACAACAGTTTACAGAATGTCTGTAGTAGTTACTAGTCATTGTTTTTCATTTCATGGTTGTTTTCATTTTAAATTTAAAGGGACATAAATTATTTTTTCATATTTCAGGATATTTGTTCAGTTATTTGCTTTGAGTTGCTATTCTTAATTTCCTAGCATCAATAATGTAAATATATATCTATGAAACCATCAACGTAGGTCAGAAAATACAATTGTACATTCATAAAGTTCAGATTTTGTCATCAATGTATTTTTATTCTAATAAATATATCTTATCTATCGATATATATCCTATCTATTTATATGTGTGAGCGTTTCTAATCTTTTGATGCCATTGAATTGAAAAGTGTGCTGCTGAGACTGTTTATTGAAACCGGCTAACAATGTGACTCAATTCTGTTTCATAATATTGCCAGCTTTTTTAAAATGATTCATCATTTGGCAGTCTAGAGTTTGGTTAATAGGCTTTAACAGAATATGAACCTTTTTAGGCTACAGATGCTGAGTGGTTTGATGGATTAAGCAATGCCAACTGAAATAGCTACATCCATCAGCAAAGTAACTAGGGAACATTTCTTATTAACTGTTGCATATTCTGATTCAAATGGAGATTGTATTAAAATTTCACATTTTTGTTAAACAATGCATAATCAATATAAAAAAAACAATGAAAATAAATTGAAAACATACTAAGCAGGCAAAACCATATGTTTATGTTGTTGGTGTTGGGTTTTATTCTTTGTTTTTGTATTATTATTATTTATTTATTTTTTTAATTCTCTTGGCAATACACTTTGGCATCTATTTATCAAGCCGTCAACTTACTTGCATTCGATGACACCAATACATTCGCCTAAGACCGCCTAACATCGCTGCATTCTCCAAAATGATCACAAAAGCTGTCAAAAAGCCGCGCACCAAGTACGGGGCGATGAGCAGTGGACTGTTGTTAACTAACAGTCATCGATCTCGCTGCTCTTTGTCTTTTTCCCAGCATTATTGGTACCCTGTCACTTAACACTCACACTATACTATACTGTTTACCCCCTATACCGACGCTCCAGGAGCCCACCGCAACTCTAATAAATGTATTAACCCCTAAACCGCTGCTCATGGACCCCGCCGCAACTAAATAGAGTGTTTAACCCCTAAACCGCCGCTCCCAGATCCCACTGCAACCTACATCATACTTATTAACCCCTAATCTGTCACCCCCTACACCGCAGCCACATACATTATACATATTAACCCCTAATCTGCAGCCCTGACACTGCCGCCACCTACATAAAGTTATTAACCCCAAATCTGCCCCCCTACACCGCCACCACCTACATTATACTTATTAACCCCTAATCTGCCACCCCATACACCACCGCAACTATATTAAATTAATTTACCCCTAAACCTAAGTCTAACCCTAACACCCACTAACTTAAATATAATTTAAATAAATCTAAATAAATAGTGCTATCATTAAATAAATTATTCCTATTTAAAACTAAATACGTACCTATAACATAAACCCTAAGATAGCTACAATATAACTAATAGTTACATTGTAGCTATCTTAGGGTTTATTTTTATTTTACAGGCAAGTTTGTATTTATTTTAATTAGGTACAATAGTTATTAAATAGTTATTAACTATTTAATAACTTCCTAGTTAAAATAAATACAAATATACCTGTAAAATAAAACCTAACCAATTAAATTAAATTGTCTAAATAACAAATAAAAAAAACACTAAATTACAGAAAATAGAAAACAAATTACAAGATTTTTAAACTAATTTAGAAACTATTTAGCATGGGTGTTTTTTGGTGGTTGTAGATGTGTAACAGATTTTGGGGGTCAAAGTTAGAAAAAGTGTGTTTTTTTCCAATTTTTCCTCATATTTTATAATTTTTTTATAGAAATTATAAGATATGATAAAAATAATGGTATCTTTAGAAATTCCATTTAATGGCAAGAAAAACGGTATATAATATGTGTGGGTACAGTAAATGAGTAAGAGGAAAATTACAGCTAAACCCAAACACCGCAGAAATGTAAAGATAGCCCTGGTCCTTAAGGGAAAGAAATTGAAAAATGGCCTTGTCCTTAAGGGGTTAAATAGTTAATAAATATTTCATAACTATTGTACCTAGTTAAAATAAATACAAACTTGCCTGTAAAATAAAAATAAACCCTAAGATAGCTAATTTGTAACTATTAGTTATATTGTAGCTAGCTTAGGGTTTATATTATAGGTAAGTATTTAGTTTTAAATAGGAATAATTTATTTAATGATAGGAATATTTATTTAGATTTATTTAAATTATATTTAAGTTAGTGGGTGTTAGGGTTAGGGTTAGACTTAGGTTTAGGGGGTTAATAAATTTAATATAGTGGCGGCGGTGTAGGGGGCGGCAGATTAGGGGTTAATAAGTATAATGTAGGTGGTGGCGGTGTAGGGGGGCAGATTAGGGGTTAATAAGTATAATGTAGGTGGCGGCAGTGTAGGGGGGAAGATTAGGGGTTAATAAGTATAATGTAGGTGGCGACGGTGTAGGAGGGGCAGATTAGGGGTTAATAAGTATAATGTAGGTGGTGGCGGTGTAGGGGCGGCAGATTAGGGGTCAATAAGTATAATGTAGGTGGCGGCAGTGTAGGGGGGTGGACATTAGGGGTTAATAAGTATAATGTAGGTGGCGGGGGTGTAGGGGGCGGCAGATTAGGAGACTCGGGTACATGTTAGGGTGTTAGGTGTAAACGTTACCATAGGAATCAATGGGATATCGGGCAGCAGCGAACATAAGCTTTCGCTTCTTTCAGACTCCCATTGATTCCTATGCCGGCGGATTGAAAAAAAGGTATGCTGGGCCAGAATAGTGGCGAGCATACCTGGTAGAAAATTGATAACTAGCAAAAGTAGTCAGATTGTGCCGAATTTGCATTCAGAACATCTGTAATGACGTAAGCATCGATCTGTGTCGGACTGAGTACGGCGGATCGTATGTTAAGCCACAAAATTCTACTTTTGCCGGTCTGTAGGGTTTGATAACTAAGGGGAATCAGGCTCACCACAAATACGCTGTGGAATTCCAGTGTATTTGCGGTTAACGGCTTGATAAATAGATGCCTTTATATATATATATATACTGTATATACTTTAATAGATGAAGTTTCAGGGAACTCAAGTCCCTTTCATCAGATCAAAAACATTCAACTGTTTTTTTAACTGATGAAAGGGA
Source organism: Bombina bombina (assembly GCF_027579735.1). Taxonomy (NCBI): domain Eukaryota; kingdom Metazoa; phylum Chordata; class Amphibia; order Anura; family Bombinatoridae; genus Bombina; species Bombina bombina. Next base: position 201,716,050 of record NC_069504.1, read on the forward strand.
CTTGAGTTCTCTGAAACGTCATCTATTAAAGCTGACCTTTTTCATGCAAATCCTGAGAGTGCAGAATTTTTTGGAACTATTTTTGGCTATATTTGCACCTAGGTAGCTGTACCTGGTGGGAGGACTCGTTCTAGCTGAAATTTTATATATATATATATATATATATATATATACCAATCCTAGTCACCAAGCACTTATATATATATATACCAATCCTAGTCACCAAGCACTCACATTTCAAGTTTTTACTGCCCAGGTGCGGTACATATGTACATAAACAAGCAATAAGTTGAGACCGCACTCTTAGGACTTAACCAAAAACATCTCAGTGTTTACCACTGAGGTGTTTTTGGTTAAGTCCTAAGAGTGCGGTCTCAACTTATTGCTTGAATATATATATATATATATATATATATATATATATATATATATATATATATACTGTAATATATATATATATATATATATATATATATATATATTTTTAACCTTCTACAATAACAGCATCCAGACAGGATTTCTTCAAAAAACAGGAGTCAAATTTAAACCTCCCCTTCCTCAGAACATAAAGTGTACACAAACACTGCACCTTAAATAAGCAAACTAATACATAATCACCTCCCACATCCTGTTCCAAAAAGGCGCCAGCATTGCATCATTTTTGGTTCCTCTTTTGTTACCCGGAAGTGCTCTGATTAATTACTTCTGGTATGTGTTTACATACTAGTAAAGAAGTTAGGATGATGTAGACCAACATTAGCGAGTATGCACATTACTAAACACGTGTGACACAAGGTAACCGGAAGTGACGTAACTTTCGGAACCGGATACTAACACATGAAAGTTACGATGGTATAATTGAGCACTTAATGAGTGGGTACCAAAAAGGAGAGTGTGTGTGTTTAACACTTGGAGAATGCACATTGCAATCTGGTATTATATGGTATTAAGACACTTATTGAGTATATTGGCTTGAAACTTAATGTTTGCCATAATGTACCGGAAGTGGTTGAATAACTTCCGGAGTTGGCTTCACTACAGAAGCGGCAATGTTACACCACAAAGTTGTATAAATTTGGTCAATGTTGTGAGTGTTGGGGACACAATGTATGAGCACACAATGTTGGCATAGTAAAATATTTGTGAGTTTATAATTAAAAAGCACTTCTTTACTAGTATGTAAACACATACCGGAAGTAAATGATCAGAGCACTTCCGGGTAACAAAAGAGGAACCGGAAATGATGCAATGTTAACGCCTTTTCGGAACAGGATGTGGGAGGTGATTGTGTATTAGTTTGCTTATTTAAGGTGCAGTGTTTGTGTACACTTTATGTTCTGAGGAAGGGGAGGTTTACTCCCCGAAATGTCAATAAATTTGACCCCTGTTTTTTGAAGAAATCCTGTCTGGTTGCTGTTATTGCAGAAGGTTATTTATTTCACAGAACCTACAGGTGGTTGACTCACGGAGGGCAGATTCCATTGAGAGACATGTATGTATGTATATATATATATATATATATATATATATATATATATATATATATATGTATCTATATATATATATATATATATATATATATATACTGTAATATATATATATATATAATATATATATATGTTTATATATATATATATATATATATATATATATATATATACTGTATATATATCAAAAACATTGCGGGTGTGTGTACTTTCACCAAGAGTTCAACAGCTGCCAGGGTGCTCTAAGGGTATTCAGTGTCAAGCGGTAAAGAAGCACTCACTGGTCTTCAGTCAACAAACAAATTATTTTAATTGAATGTGACGTTTCAGGGTAAACACACCCCTTCTTCTGACAAACAAAATGTGAAATGGTAAGCTTTATAAAGCCTGAAAGGGCCCTCCTACCGCAGTCTGCCAATAGGGGAGCAGCGTGTGCAAAAATCAAAACATATGACATCATCAAAATTCCATTAGTTATGTGTAACAAAATATAATAAATATATACCATGGCATTCCAAAACATCATCATAAGGACACCCTAAGACAAAATCTAAAGCGAAAAGTCAAACTTGAACAACAGTGAAGTACCTAGTAATAACATAATCAGAACCATCGTCAGAACACATTACAAATAATTGTTGAAAATACCGTATTCTTAGAAGTGGACATGCACCCACCCCTTCACAAACCATCCATGCCCCTCTGCGCCGTAGAGCCATACATCACTAGAATAAAGCACCGAGTCACAAGACTCCAAAAAAGTACCTAGTGTGTAGATTGGATCCCTAAAGGGCAAAAAATAATACAATCAATAAAGTCTGTTAACAACAAACATGCAAAGCATGCCGATAGCGAAGTACCTCCACAGCATACAAAAAAATCCATTATGTTGGATAAGTAGCTTGAATCGAAACTCTAAGGGAGAGACAAACACTCCAAGAATCATATACATCACATATCTAACAAGACCCTATATGTGTTCACTGCAGGGGGAAAACTGGAGGCGTAACTGGGCGTGATCCACCATCTCAGCATGACAACAGTACACAAACATTTATTCACAAAATGGATCAGACGTGCTCAGAATTGTCCTTTATAAGCTTCTATCTAAACCTACCCTTCCTTAGGTAAAGTAAACACAAGAGTGCAAACACAGAAAAATTATAGAACATTAGTGCTCAACACTAGAGCAATAGTGGAAAATGATATTACAAATAATATATTTTGAAAAAAATATTGAAACAGTTTATTGAATCTAGTTAACAAATAGGATAGGATAATAGATGACCTGAAGTTAAAAATATAAAATACTTAAATATAAAAAATGGGAAGTCTCCCTTAAAAAATGATATAGGATTTAGTGCAAACTTATGGTAAGTGAGGTCTACTTATAACCTCATAGAAAAAATATATTAAAAATATATACTGTTATGGGTGTATATAAAGTGCATAGAAGTGCTAAAAATGGTAGGCTCATAAAGTGCTAAATAGCGCCAGTTCTCTAATGTGTGGCTAATTTACCATGAACAACTGATTAACGTTTGAAAGGGGATATCTAAGGTTATGTCTAATTAAATGGATTTATTGGTCTTGTCAATGGTGTTTCAAAATGTCTCAAACATATAGCAACAAATTATACTGGTTAAAAACAGCTTAATTCAAAAGCAACAACTTCATTCAGAAGCAACAGAAGCAGATTTAAACATTATCTATTGTACCAATATAAAAGAGTTTTGTTGCCCAATGTAACTTTTCTGGTGCCTCACAATGCTTTAGTCATGACCATATGTTTTAGCCTTTGATTGGAAAGTTTCTACAGCAGTAAGAATACAGTTTTTTCTTTAATTGAAAAGTTTTTACAGCAGTAAGAATACAGTCTTTAGACGAATAATTATAAGGTGCAACTTCTTCCGTACAGAGCAGGTACAAGAGACCCCTCGCTACCTTTGCAGCTTTACCTGGGTGCTCTCTCTTATTAAAAAATAACCTTTAGATGTAAAACAAGTCTTGGGATGTCCAGGGAAAAACGGAGACTACTTACGGACCCTCATCCACAGTCACGGTGTTACTTGGCGTCCTTACTCCAACCGTTAGTCCCAACACAGGTGATACTGTGGTGTCTATGACATTTGACTTCCCTTTCCGTCAAGTTGGTAGTCCCGTAGCATGCTATTGTTGTCAGCGTGTGCAAAAGTAATTGAACGGCCGTTCAAACAATAAACTTGTTTAAATACATGATGAATGTACATCTCAAAAGGTGCCATCAGTTCCTAAATCACAAAAAAGATTAGCACTAATCTTTGTATGTGTTCACATCCAGATGAGATTATGAGTCATAATGACTAATTATCAATTACTTGTTTAGTAATTCATATTCCCAGCTCATACTTGGAATACTAGCAAACTTATATTTACTAAAAATCCATTGCACTTTAAAGTTGTAGCTAATGATAGTTAAAATCTAACATTTACAACTAGTAAAGTGGGATACACTGAACTGTCATATTTTGAGTAAAAACTTCACCTTTATGCTTTTTTGTATGTGTTATATTAAAATATTGTAAAATAATGTATACAACATGAGTATTTAATGGTATTAAAACTATATTACTGTTAGCAAAACTTACAAAGCTATTTTATTTCGGAAACAAAAAATTATATCAGCGCACCATGTACGGTAAACCCCCCCATGTAAATCCTATTCGACACAGAATAAACTTTTATGAGCAATTAAGATAATGTAAAATAAGAATGTAATAGTACAATTCTCACAACAAATGAGAAAAAAATAATCAAACTCCTAGATTACGAGTTTTGCGTTAAACAAGGTGAAAAAATAAAGCCAACAAAATTGCGTTATTTCACTCTCCATAGCGCTGCCATTATGAGTTACTGAAAAGCCTCCTTGTGCTGTGTGTTATGCTGCGTTAAGCTCCAAACTGCACAAAAGCCAAGGGCTGATTTAACGCGCTCGTGCACGCTTTCCCCCATAGACATCAATGGGGAGAAAGTGTTAGAAAACAATCTAACACCTAAAGTGCGGAATGGCAAATCGCCATAACACAACCCCATTGATGTCTATGAAGAAAAGAAAGTTACATTTAAACCTAACACCCTAACATAAACCCCTAGTCTAAATAACCCTAATCGACCGCCCCGACATTGCCAACACTAAATAAAAGCTATTAACCCCTAATCTGCTGTCCCTGACATCGCCACCTCTAAATAAAGTTATTAACTCCTAAACTGCCGCTCCCCAACATCGCCAACACTAAATAAAATATTATAATCTTAGATAGGGTATGAAGAGAACTACTCTTAGCAAGAATACACAAATTAACACTCTAGGTTTATGTTTCCAATATCTAATATATAATTCACACAACAGCTTTTCTTGAACTTGTGGAAATAAGATAAAATTTAACTTTTAATACATTGAAAATAAAATAGGATTAGAATAAAAAATACACTTAGGTATCCTCTGGTAGTTTGTACCGTTGTATTTATTTTAGCTTAGTGGTCAAGTTTGCAAACAAGGATTTGGAACACGTATTTTTTTTTATTTGGAACACGTACGTACTAGTGTGATTCTAAATAGTGACTCTTACAACATGTAGTGAGAGTTTTAAGCTCTTATATCCGTAAAGGTAGGATTTACAATAGATATTGGTATTGTGCCTTTTGTAGTTTCTATGTAGTATGTATCATCTTATAGATTTGAGGAGCAACTAGGATCTGTGCTATTTGTCCAATACCCTTCTAAATGTTTGAAGCATACTCTGTTATGAACAGCTTATAAGTATACAAACTTAATAACCAACCAACCATAAATCGCTCCGTTTTACGGTTATGAGTTGGTATATATGTGTGTTACCCTTGCAAGGTGAATGTACTTATGTTGGTTTAGTGTGTCACTTTAAACAAACCTTTATTTATTTATTGGAGATTTAGAAGGATCTCTTACAATATTGAGTACAGTAAGTGATCTGTACTCATTATTTTGTATCACAGGTCCTCTTATTTATTAACTCCAAATGCATATAATATGGGGTTCATTTTTTTCCGTATAAGCCGTTGTTATATCAGTGTGGTTTATAATGCTGCTTAGAATAGGGCTGTATATTATAACAGTGTTTCTTATTTGCTTGCTTTCGTTAAAGCTGTATAGCAGCATTTATTATGTGCATCATTTAATAAGTCTGCTTTGTGTGTTAAGCTGTATATATAGCAATGTATTCAATTCCCTTCACACATATGTTTTAGTTTATAGAGGTATCTCTTTAGGTAATGAATGCAGAGATTAATCTGTGAAGATTTCTATATCACTCGTCCTCACTTTTGTTAATTCTCAATATATATATATATATATATATATATATATATATATATATATATATATATATATATATATATATATATAAAACATAGAGTTTCTGATTTTCTCAATTTTGTCTTTAACATTTGTTGTATAGGTGTAATTTATCTTACGACTTTATTAGCTGTATATATAGTCAGATAATCAGTGTGCAACCTGCTTTAATGTTTGGTTGTGAGAGTATTTAGCAGGGTTTCTAATATCTCTGTCTGCGGATGCTAGTGGTATTCACTTTTATATTGGACCCCCCCAAAAAACAGAAACAAATTTTTATATATACAATATAAGTTAACTTGTTTGTATGGTTATTTCTAAGGTTCGTTCAACAGTTTCCGTTTAAACAGAGCTTTTAAGTCTGAGAACACATGCTTAGATTACATTTTAAATTACCATGTGTCAGGGTGCCAGGAATCAGACTGAGACGAGAAGTGCAAAAATAATCACACCTTTATTCATAGCAAAAAATAATAAAAAGTCCACAAGTCAAATAACAAGCCAGGAGTCAAAACCAGAGCTGTTAGTCAGACGAACCAAGTCAGGAGCCAAAGCGAACAGCAGAGTCAGGAAGAAGCCAGGGATCAGGAACCAGGAAGGACATCAGGCAGCCAGGTAATACACAGGAACTCTCACAAACAGGTCTGAGACAACTCAAAGGCAAAGCATACTGAACAGAGCCCTTTAAATAATAAGTGATGACATCACAATTCTGAGACTGCATCCTGTCTCACATGGATGATGCACACCAGTCTGGCCATAAAAGGAAGTGCAGGAAATGAGCAGCATCCCCCACAGTGCACCATAGTCAGGAAGAGAGGTGAGTAAAATGGCTGCCAGCAGCACATGGCAAACACAACAGGGAAATAACCCTGACATTAATGCCTGAAACGATTGGGCGTCCCGGAGGATGTCTTTTGTCTTTATGAATTTTTGGTATTACATAAAAGGTGGCTGTTGTTGGATTCATAACTTTTAAGAATTGGAATTATTTAGTAGTTATTATATTGTCATATATGGCTTTGTCAATCATGGTTATATATTGGGTTAAAAAATATTTTGAAAGATTATATCCCAATTTTTTATAGCAGTTGGTATCATTGAGCTGTTTATATGTTTCCTTTCGGTACATGTTCAATGGCCATATAACAATATTTCCTCCTTTGTCTGCATTTCTTATTATTACATCCTTCCACAATTTCATATCCTTAAGTGCAGATTGTTCTTGTTTGCTCAGGTTTTGTTGTGTACTGTGATTTGGTAGTTGTAATATTTGTTCACATACAATTTCATTAAATACCTGTAACTGTGGACATTGATTAAATTTGGGCATGAAGTTTGATTTATTTATAATTTTATTTCTCCAAGGGGTTTTGTTAGAAATTTCCACTGGCTGTTCCTTATTATGTTTATTTTCTTGCAGTAGATTTTCGAGAGTTTCCAAGGTGTTTCTTTCTTCCTCATTCCAGTTTTGGTTAGAGGGATTATTTGTCATTTCAGTAGATTTGTGATTGTAGAATCTACCTAGAGATTTTATCCTAACAAAAAGATTTATATCTTTAATGGTCTCAAATTTGTCTAAGTTTGGTGTTGGGCAGAAGGACATCTCTTTTGAAAGCACATTTATGTGTTCCACTGATAGTAGTTTTTGAGATAGATTAATCACTCTCATTGATTCATTTTCATCTGCGATAAGGGGCTTTGGGCTCTCTGGGCTCTTGGATATGGTTTCCAGCTTTTGTTGTTGTTTTTGGATTGACTTTTGTTTTGCCGCTTTGGCTTGCCCCCTGCCTTTTTTGGTGTGTCTAATACTGAAGAGGCGCCTGCCCCTAAAAATTTTTTTTATTTTGCCTCGTGTCATTCTCATATGGCTATCTGTGGTAGGTACTTCTGTATCTGTCTATGATTCATGTGCTTCAGATTCTTTTCCTTCTGTATCCGAAATGTTGCTTTGTATGTCATTTACTCTGGGATTTCTCCTTGTTTGATTTTGGTTAAAGCATTTTTTCCACTTATATACTTTGTGATCTGCATAGTCTGATTTATCTCTGTTAAGTTTCCCTTGCTTAGTTGTTAAATTTCATTTTAGTACTTGTCCAGTTCTTTCTGGAATTGTTTATATGTTTGTTTAAAATTAGTAAAAGTTTCAAATTCTGTTATTTGTGTTTTTAGTTCTTGAACTTTCAATTCAAGTGCATCATATTCAGCTTTATCATGTTTTATTAATATTTTCATAAGCTTTTCAAGAGCACTCTGAGAGTGCTTCCTCCCATTCTTTGCTATGGTTAGGATTACGAAATTCAAAAGATGGGAACAGTTGTATTCTTAGCCCCCTTGGTATTAATTTGAGTTCTATGTATTTTTCAAAAAAGTGATGATTCCACCACAATCTATCTTGTCTATACATTAGCTTATGAAGTTCTCTGTGGGCTGTATTCATTTTGTCTTGGTTGTTAGATGAGGTGGTAGACGGATTTGTAAACACTCCATTTAGGTCTTCTTCTCTTTTATTTTGTCTGCTTTGTGTATCTTGTTCCCATTTTGAAGACATCTTCCAGGGATTTAGTTGAAATAAGGAGCTATTGAATATATAGATATATATAAAATATATAATTTCTAGTGTGCTCTATTGGTGGAAAGCCTCATTACAGGCACAATACTACAATTACACCAAATAACCAATGGCACTACTAATATGTTGATAGTAAACCTCTATTATAACCCCTTTGGTAAATAATAATCAAGTGTTCTCGATGTGTTGGGGGTATGGGTGCTAGTGTATTAGAACAACTTATAATCTTAGATAGATGTATAAGAGACCTACTCTTAGCAAGAATACACAAATTATCAGTTTATGTGTCCAATATCTAATATATAATTTACACAACAGATTTTCTTGAACTTGTGGAAATAAGATAAAATTTAACGTTTAATGGGGGGCGTGTCCTAACAGCGATCCTGACCGGTCGCAATTTCCAAGAGATCTGATCGAGAAGCTTACAATCCGCCAATTATAGGCACCATCATACAGCCAAAGTATAAAAATACATAGTCAGAACGTCTGTTAGCTCCTCAGAGGGCTTATCGCTAATATTTGGGCTGTATTTCTGACATCAGACCTCAGGAAAGGACAATAAGGGCCTGGAGCGGCAGCTCAATAACGGCGGCGCTTCCCCCTTGGTACATCCAAGGTACTTGTTCCTAACTGGGAATTCAAGCTTTTCTAATCTAGTGTGAAGTACTACCAGGTCTGCAGCAGCGTGAACTAATACATCTCTTCCAAAAACCATCTTACATGGCGATGCTTGGAATGGCGCACATGGCGGGAGAAGCCTACCTGCAGCAGTTAGACGAGAAGCTGGAGAGAATCGAAAAGCTGTTTCATAAGTTAATGGATAAAGCTCTGTATGATTGCTTGATGCAAATCATGCATAATAGAGAAAACCATGTCACATGCCTAAATGAGCCATTAACCGCAGGATGCACCATCGACAAGGAAACTCTTATAGACCTGTCACAACCGAAAAAGCAAACTGACTGGTCACAATGGCAGGAGATTTTTACAACAGTCTATGCTGTACAAACTACTAAGTCGCTATCAAGAGTGTTCTCAACACAAGAAAATCAACATGTCGTCTACTTTAAAGATCTTCACGATCAAGAAGCACAAAATATCTCCCCAACCAATCCTCCCCGATTGAGCGGCCGATCTCAAAAACCTACCTGGGCTACAACTCAGCCTGCAATCTGGAGGCTAATGGAGCAAGACACAGCAGGGATATTTTTTCAACGGGCAAAAAAACGGCCTCTGTTACCTACCGTTCCACACTGGAGTCACGCTGAGAGGTTTCCTTGCTCTCTACCACAACCCCCACATGAGAAGCAACAGACACTAAAAGAAATCAATTCTTGTCCCTGCGATGATACACGCGTCTTCATCGCAGAAAAGAGCTAGAATACAGAAACAATTGTTAAACAGAGTTAAACAGCCACCCTGTTTTCTTGAACAGTTATAACTTTGTTCATTTAATTAATGGAACTGTATCGAGATGACTATACAGGGAGTGCAGAATTATTAGGCAAGTTGTATTTTTGAGGATTAATTTTATTATTAAACAACAACCATGTTCTCAATGAACCCAAAAAACTCATTAATATCAAAGCTGAATAGTTTTGGAAGTAGTTTTTAGTTTGTTTTTAGTTATAGCTATTTTAGGGGGATATCTGTGTGTGCAGGTGACTATTACTGTGCATAATTATTAGGCAACTTAACAAAAAACAAATATATACCCATTTCAATTATTTATTTTTACCAGTGAAACCAATATAACATCTCAACATTCACAAATATACATTTCTGACATTCAAAAACAAAACAAAAACAAATCAGTGACCAATATAGCCACCTTTCTTTGCAAGGACACTCAAAAGCCTGCCATCCATGGATTCTGTCAGTGTTTTGATCTGTTCACCATCAACATTGCGTGCAGCAGCAACCACAGCCTCCCAGACACTGTTCAGAGAGGTGTACTGTTTTCCCTCCTTGTAAATCTCACATTTGATGATGGACCACAGGTTCTCAATGGGGTTCAGATCAGGTGAACAAGGAGGACATGTCATTAGATTTTCTTATTTTATACCCTTTCTTGCCATCCACGCTGTGGAGTACTTGGACGCGTGTGATGGAGCATTGTCCTGCATGAAAATCATGTTTTTCTTGAAGGATGCAGACTTCTTCCTTTACCACTGCTTGAAGAAGGTGTCTTCCAGAAACTGGCAGTAGGACTGGGAGTTGAGCATGACTCCATCCTCAACCTGAAAAGGCCCCAGAAACTCATCTTTGATGATACCAGCCCAAACCAGTACTCCACCTCCACCTTGCTGGCGTCTGAGTCGGACTGGAGCTCTCTGCCCTTTACCAATCCAGCCACGGGCCCATCCATCTGGCCCATCAAGACTCACTCTCATTTCATCAGTCCATAAAACCTTCGAAAAATCATTCTAGAGATATTTCTTGGCCCAGTCTTGACGTTTCAGCTTGTGTGTCTTGTTCAGTGGTGGTCGTCTTTCTGCCTTTCTTAACTTGGCCATGTCTCTGAGTATTGCACACCTTGTGCTTTTGGGCACTCCAGTGATGTTGCAGCTCTGAAATACGGCCAAACTGGTGGCAAGTGGCATCTTGGCAGCTGCACGCTTGACTTTTCTCAGTTCATGGGCAGTTATTTTGCGCCTTGGTTTTTCCACACGCTTCTTGCGACCCTGTTGACTATTTTGAATGAAACGCTTGATTGTTCGATGATCACGCTTCAGAAGCTTTGCAATTTTAAGAGTGCTGCATCCCTCTGCATGATATCTCACTATTTTTTACTTTTCTGAGCCTGTCAAGTCCTTCTTTTGACCCATTTTGCCAAAGGAAAGGAAGTTGCCTAATAATTATGCACACCTGATATAGGGTGTTGATGTCATTAGACCACACCTCTTCTCATTACAGAGATGCACATCACCTAATATGCTTAATTGGTAGTAGGCTTTCGAGCCTATACAGCTTGGAGTAAGACAACATACATAAAGAGGATGATGTGGTCAAAATATTCATTTGCCTAATAATTCTGCACTCCCTGTAAGAGACTCATTTTGAAAGGTGGAATGTTGGTAGAGACCTCTGTCGTTATTTGTTTTTCATGTTGTTTAGTTTAAGTTGGTTGTTTCTATGATATCAGTTTAATACAGATGTACTTTTTACCTCACCTTACTGTACTGTACAGCCTTCTATTTCTATGATGATTAATCCCAAATTTTGACACAATTATATATTTTCTCCTATACAATTATATTGAAGGAAGGCTATCTCTAGGAAGATAAATAGTCGCTTATATTTTTATGAGATGCACACTCTTTTTCTGGTGGCCTGCGGCCGAGGCCACGGGGAGGGGCAGTATCTTAAAACATTAGATGCCATGCACAAAAGATTATTATGTGTTTCAACACTATAGTGATTGTATTGGTGGGATTCTCTATGAAACAGCAGAAATATGCCATGCCACCAATTTATTTTCTGGAATGTAGCATTAATACATCAGCTATTCCTATCATATAGTATTAACAGTCATGTAATACCAACCTTAATAATATAGCCACCTATTCATCACGAACACAATGTCAGGAAAGGAAAAGTCCAGAGCCAGACCCAAATGCTAGAATGAGGTTAATTACACCCTAGCACTGTGAGTGTAAACCAGGACCTGACCCCACGACAGCTTCAGTATAACTAGTACTCACTGAAATAGGGTGGAAGTTGGCACAGCAGGATCAGGCGATGAGACTTTATGCAGATAGGGATAAACCAAAAGAGTAATCAAACCAGCAATGTCCAGCAACATGTAATCAGGCAGGTAGGGGTTAACCAATAGAGTAATCAAGCAAGCAATGTCCAGCAACATGTAATCAGGCAGGTAGGGGTTAACCAATAGAGTAATCAAGCAAGCAATGTCCAGCAATGTGTAATCAGGCAGGTAGGGGTTAATCAGTCCAGCAATGTGTAATCAGGCAGGTAGGGGTTAACCAATAGAGTAATCAAGCAAGCAATGTCCAGCAACGTGTAATCAGGCAGGTAGGGGTTAACCAATAGAGTAATCACACTTAGCAATGTCCAGCAACGTGTAATCCAGCAGGTAGGGGTTAACCAATAGAGTAGTCACACTTAGCAATATCCGGCAATATAACATCAAGCAGGTAGGGATAAGCAGAGTCGAAGTCTAACAAGCAAAAGTTCAGATATCAAGGATTCAAAAATATAAGTACTCACTTAGCCATGACGGAGAACAAACAGGCACTGGAGGAGAGAAGACGCCGGAAAAAGAAGCCGTTCTGATGTCAGCAGAGAGGGACGGCTCAGTACAGAGTTGCTAGGCAACGAAGCGTAGCGCAAAAGCGCAGAAGAGAGAAGAAGGAAGAGCGTGACAATGTCCCGTCCTCAAGGACCCCTCCGGGGGACTCAAACAGGTTTCGAAGGATTCTGGACGTGGAACTGGTTGATCAAAGCAGAGGCACGGACATGAGAAGCAGGTTCCCAGGAACGTTCAGTAATGGGATATCCCTTCCAATGAACCAAATAATATAAGTGGTTACCCCGAAATTTGGAATCAAGATTTTGACTGATCTCAAATTCAGAAGTACCATCCACAAGAAACAGCGGAGGGACTTTAAATTTGGTGGAAAATCGGTTAGAAACTACCGGTTTAAGAAGAGATGCGTGAAATACAGGATGAATCTTCAGGTTGTTTAGTAAAGCCACCCGGTAAGCAGAAGAACAGACCTTGGAAACAATCCTAAATGGTCCAATGTATTTAGGACTTAATTTAGTGCAAGGTTGCTTGAGACGAATGAATCTGGTAGATATCCAAACTTTGTCTCCAGTGGGTAAAGAAGGTGCCTTACGGTGTTTGCGATCAGCAAACCGTTTATACTTTTGAGAAGAGAGGAGAAGAATTTCCTGTATCTTCTTCCAGTGTTTACAGAGATTCTTCACAGTACGATCAGCTCCAGGAACTCCAGAAGCACTAGAAGACATAGGAAAAGTTCTAGGTTCGAATCCATAGGCTGCCTTGAAAGGAGAAGTCTGAAAAGAAGAATTGAAGCGGGAATTGTGGGCAAGTTCCGCTAAAGGAAGTAGTTGAGACCAATTGGAGTGCTGATGATTAACATAGTGCCTGAGATAGGATTCAAGAGATTGGTTTACTCGTTCAGTTTGGCCGTTGGATTGAGGATGATGGGCAGTAGATACATAAATTATAACTCCGAATTGTTTGCAAAGAGATTTCCAGAATCTTGAGACAAATTGAACTCCATGATCGGAAACAATGTCCAAAGGAAATCCATGTAATCTGTTGATATGGAGTATAAAAAGTTCAGCGAGTTTCTGGGCAGAAGGCAATCCAGGTAAAGGAACAAAATGGGCTGCTTTGGAAAATCTGTCAACTACTACCCATATGGTCTTGTTTCCAGCTGAATTAGGAAGGTCAGTAATAAAGTCCATGGAAATATGAGACCAGGGGTAATATGGTACAGGAAGAGGTTGTAAGAGCCCAAAAGGTAAACAAGAAGACTGCTTATTTAAGGCACAAGAATTACAAGCAGCAATATAATCCTTGACATCTTTGATCATAGAAGGCCACCAGACATGTTGTTTGAGTTTCCATAATGTATTACGCACTCCAGGATGTCCTGCCAAAATATTATCATGAGCCCAACGAAGAAGTTTGAGACGGAATTCAGGAGGTACATATAGGATTCCAGGAGGTAGTTTATAGGAAGAAGGAATTGTGGGTTGAGCAGACCCTAAAGCTTGGAAAGGAAAAGTGGACAACTGAGCTAGAACTCTAGCTGGATGGAGAATGGGTCCAGAATCTAATAACGCTGAATCAGAGGCCTAAAATTGTCTGGATAAAGCATCCGCCTTGGAGTTCTTAGAACCAGGAATATAAGAAAGGACAAAATTAAATCTGGAAAAGAACAAAGCCCATCGGGCTTGACGTGAGTTGAGGCATTTAGCAGTATGGAGATACAGAAGATTTTTATGATTCGTTAGAATAAGAAACGGTTGAACCGTGCCCTCAAGCAAATGTCTCCATTCTTCCAAAGTCATCTTTATGGCTAGCAATTCTTTGTTACCAACGTCGTAATTCTGTTCTGCAGGATTAAACTTTTTGGAGAAAAACCCCACTGGAAAGATTTTACTAGTGACTGGATTTCGTTGAGATAACAGAGCTCCTGCAGCTATTAAAGAAGCATCCACTTCAAGGATGAATTGGAGATCAGATACTGGATGACAAAGAATAGGAGCAGAAGTAAATGCTGATTTCAAAAATTCAAAGGCCTGTAAGGCTTTATCAGACCAATGTTTGCAATCTTGACCCTTCTTAGTAAGAGCAGTAAGAGGAGCAGTGATGTTAGCAAAGTCTTTTATGAATGTACAATAGTAATTGGCAAAGCTAAGAAACCTCTGAAGAGATCTTAAGGAAGTTGGTCTAGGCCAATCTTTAATAGCCGACAGTTTATCGGAATCCATCTGAAATCCAGACTGTGAAATAATGTAACCCAAAAAATGATTAGAATCTTGATGAAAAGAGCACTTTTCAAGTTTGGCAAAGAGAGAATTCTCACGTAATCTCTGGAGTACCAACTTAACATGGTGAAGATGATCCTGCGAAGTCCGAGAGTATATCAGAATATCATCAAGAAAGATAATGACAAATTGATTAAGGTAGTCTCTGAAGATTTCATTAACAAAATGTTGAGAAAGAGCAGGGGCATTGCATAACCCAAAAGGCATAACTAAATATTCATATTGTCCAAATCTAGTGTTGAAGGCAATCTTCCACTCATCCCCTTTACGAATTCTGACTGAATTGTATGCCCCACGAAGATCCAATTTGCTAAATATGGAAGCACCTTGGAGACGATCAAACAATTCAGGAATGAGAGGAAGGGGATAGCAATTCTTGGTAGTTATCTGATTAAGAGCACGATAGTCGATGCATGGTCGAAGACCCCCATCTTTCTTTTCAACAAAGAAAAAACCTGCTCCTACAGGTGAGGATGAAGGACGAATAAAACCTCGGGCCAAATTATCCTTGATGTATTCCTCGAGTGAAACGTTTTCTTGACAAGAAAGAGGGTACGTTTTTCCTCTAGGAAGAGGTGCTCCAGGTAATAGATCAATGGGACAATCAAAAGTCCGATGTGGAGGTAGTATTTCAGCATCTTTTTTAGAAAAGGCATCACGAAAAGAATGATATTGTACTGGTAAAGAATCAGGAATGTCCAAAACTGCCAAAACAGTACTTGAAGGTTTGTGAGTATTTTGAAGACATTGTTTGAAACAAGAAGTTTCCCAAGCAACAAGTTCCCCCTTAGACCAGGAGAAAACCGGATCATGAAGTTGTAACCAAGGAAGTCCCAAAATCAAAGGAAACTGAGGAGAAGAGATGATGTCAAAACTGATGGTTTCTGAGTGGAGTACTCCTACAGACATAAGAAGTGGTATTGTAGAATATTGAATGATTCCAGAACCTAAGGGTTGACCACTGACAGTAGTGACTTTAATCATTTGGCTCTTGGAAAGTAAAGGAATCCGGAGAGAATTGACAAAATCAGAATCCATAAACATTCCTGCAGCTCCGGAATCGATAAGTGCTTGAGCCTGGAACTTGGTGTTGCCACAACGAAAAGTGACTGGAACAAAAAGCTTAGGATTGAGGGTAGACAAATGTTTTTGGCTTAACTCAGTCCCTCTTTAAGGAGTTAAGCCCTGGCTTTTACTGGACGAGTTGGACAATCCTTCAACAAATGTCCCTTAATACCACAGTATAGACATAGTCCAAGATTACGCCTTCTGAGGCGTTCAGCTTCAGATAACTTGATGGCTCCAACCTCCATGGGTTCTATTGACTCAGAAACAAAAGAACTAGGACCAGGAAGATTAGGAGAACGGGTCATAGGATGGAAAGTTGACTTGATAAACGATCTCCTGTTACGGTCTCGTTCATGGAGACGCTCAGAATAGCGGGCATCTAATTGAATACATTCTTCTAGAGAATCAGAAAGATCCTTATAGACCAGTTCATCTTTTAAACGGTCACAAAGACCTTTGCGGAAAGCTGCACGCAGGGCCCAATGATTCCACATAGTTTCAGCAGCTAAAGTCCGGAATTCTATAGCATATTGTGCTACAGAAAGAGAACCCTGTCTTAAATCTAATAGTCCAGCTTCGGCTGCCGCAGACCTTCCAGGTTTATCAAACACGGAAGAAAAAATGGATACAAAAGAATCAATATCATTGAGCAAAGGATCATCTTTTTCCAACAGAGGAGAAACCCAAGCTAAGGCTTTACCTTTCATAAGAGATATCAAAAAGGTGATCTTGGAAGAGGAGGAAATAAACATTTGAGGGTTATTTCTGAAGTGAAGACGGCATTGATTAAGGAATCCTCGGCAGTCTTCAGGATTGCCATCATATTTATCAGGTAGTGTAATTCTGGGAATTAAATGTTCTGCAGGTTGTGGCGGATTGTATACAAGATTAGAACTGGCCGCAGGTACAACAGGGGTTGCTGAGGATTGAGAAGGAGGAGTGAGATTATGCAAAAAGAGTAGTAATTTAATCCAATTTAGAATCCAGGGATTACAGGTGTGCAGAGTGGGTTCAAAGAATCTGTACCTGTAGAGCCACAGCTTTGGATAACTCGTCAGGGTCCATTTAATGGCCTGTTTGTAATGTCAGGATAGGAAAAGTCCAGAGCCAGACCCAAATGCTAGAATGAGGTTAATTACACCCTAGCACTGTGAGTGTAAACCAGGACCTGACCCCACGACAGCTTCAGTATAACTAGTACTCACTGAAATAGGGTGGAAGTTGGCACAGCAGGATCAGGCAATGAGACTTTATGCAGATAGGGATAAACCAAAAGAGTAATCAAACCAGCAATGTCCAGCAATGTGTAATCAGGCAGGTAGGGGTTAACCAATAGAGTAATCAAGCAAGCAATGTCCAGCAATGTGTAATCAGGCAGGTAGGGGTTAACCAATAGAGTAATCAAGCAAGCAATGTCCAGCAACATGTAATCAGGCAGGTAGGGGTTAACCAATAGAGTAATTAAGCAAGCAATGTCCAGCAATGTGTAATCAGACAGGTAGGGGTTAACCAAGAGAGTAATCAAGCAAGCAATGTCCAGCAATGTGTAATCATGCAGGTAGGGGTTAACCAATAGAGTAATCAAGCAAGCAATGTCCAGCAACGTGTAATTAGGCAGGAAGGGGTTAATCAATAGAGTAATCAAGCAAGCAATGTCCAGCAAGCAAGCAATCAGGCAGGTAGGGGTTAACCAATAGAGTAATCAAGCAAGCAATGTCCAGCAACGTGTAATCAGGCAGGTAGGGGTTAATCAATAGAGTAGTCACACTTAGCAATGTCCAGCAACGTGTAATCAGGCAGGTAGGGGTTAACCAATAGAGTAGTCACACTTAGCAATATCCGGCAATGTAACATCAATCAGGTAGGGATAAGCAGAGTCGAGGTCTAACAAGCAAAAGTTCAGATATCAAGGATTCAAAAATATAAGTACTCACTTAGCCACGAAGGAGAACAAACAGGCACTGGAGGAGAGAAGACGCCGGAATAAGAAGCCGTTCTGACGTCAGCAGAGAGGGACGGCTCAGTACAGAGTTGCTAGGCAATGCGCAAAAGTGCAGAAGAGAGAAGAAGAAAGAGCGATCAGCTGAGTGATCGCGACACACCACATGCCCTGTCATTGGTAATCCCCATCCTGATCCAAAAAGATTGCTTTATATAGAGTCTTATTATTAAGATAGACACCAAGATAAAATTTGGGAAAATATTATATATATTTATATCTTCTCGTTGTGTAAGTGCAGCATATTATATCCTCTTCATTGAACTTGGAATGCTTGACAGCTATTTTCTTAACTAATAACCCAGTTAGGACTTTTTCTTTATTGATTCCCTCACCACATTATGTTCAGCTTTTTGTTTGTTCTTTGCTTATTTGTTTTTTCACTTTTATTTTTTCATCTTTGTTTCAAATGTAACCCCCTGGACTTGATCTCATACAACCTTACAGGTCCAAGAGTGACCTAATATTTTGTAATAAGGGGGATAAGAGAAAAAAAAAAGAGGACTACAACTTCTCATCATTATCTCAGAGTATATAATTATTTGATTTATAGTTTATCATTTGAAAAGTGTGTATGTATACTGTTTATTTCTTCTTTGATCTCAATAAAAATTAAGTAAAAAAAAAAATAATAAAATTTAACTTTTAATAAATTGAAATATAAAATAGGAATAGAATAAAAAAAAAACATGCTTTAACCAAAATCTAACAAATAGACATCCCAGAGTAAATGTCATTCAAAGCATTTCGGATACAGAAGTAGAAGAATCTGAAGCACATGAATCAGAGACAGATACAGAAGTACCTACCACAGATAGCCATATGAGAATGACACGAGGCAAAAGAAAGGATTTTTTAGGAGCAGGCGTCTCTTCAGTATTAGACACACCAAAAGAGGCAGGGGGCAAGCCAAAGCGGTAAAACAAAAGTCAATCGCAAAACAAATCCAACAACAACAAAAAAAGCTGGAAACCTTATCAAAGAGCCCCAAGAACCCCAAGACCCTTCTCACAGATGAAAAGGAATCAATGAGAGTGATTAATCTATCTCAAAAACTACTATCAGTGGAACACATAAATGTGCTTTCGAAAGGGATGTGGTTCTGCCCAACACCAAACTTAATTTGAGACCATTAAATAAATAAATATTTTTGTTAGAACAATGGCTTTACCAAACAAATTTGAGACCGTTAAAGATATAAATATTTTTGTTAGAACAATGGCTTTACTTAGATTGTACAATCACAAATCTACTGAAATGACAAATAATCTCTCTAACCAAAACTGGAATGAGGAAGAAAGAAACACCTTGGAAACTCTCAAAAATCTACTGCAAGAAAATAAACATAATAAGGAACAGCCAGTGGAAATTTCTAACAAAACCCCTTGGAGAAATAAAATTATAAATAAATCAAACTTCATGCCCAAATTTAATCAATGTCCACAGTTACAGGTATTTAATGAAATTGTATGTGAACAAATATTACAACTACCAAATCACAGTACACAACAAAACCTGAGCAAACAAGAACAATCTGCACTTAAGGATATGAAATCGTGGAAGGATGTAATAATAAGAAATGCAGACAAAGGGGGAAATATTGTTATATGGCCATTGAACATGTACCAAAAGGAAACAGATAAACAGCTCAATGATACCATTTGCTATCAAAAATTGGGATATAATCCATCAAAAGATTTTTTAACCCAATATATAACCATGATTCACAAAGCCAGATATGACAATATAATAACTACTAAAGAATTCCAATTCTTAAAGGCTATGAATCCTACAACAGCCACCTTTTATTTAATACCAAAAATAGCCTGACTGAGAAGGCGAGTAAAAATGTGGATTTCAGATTAAGGGGTTATTTGTCTCAAATTGCATCTTATGTTCAAGAAATAACAGATGTGTTATTACAACTCGAAATATACATCTGTCTTCAGAAACTTGGTTGATAACGGCAGACATAGAGTCACTGGGGCCTACCTATCAAGCTCAGAATGGAGCTTGATGCCCCGTGTTTCTGGT
Source organism: Bombina bombina (assembly GCF_027579735.1). NCBI lineage: Eukaryota > Metazoa > Chordata > Amphibia > Anura > Bombinatoridae > Bombina > Bombina bombina. Next base: position 201,736,131 of record NC_069504.1, read on the forward strand.
GAGCCTGCAGGCTCGCCAGAAGCAGCAGTTATGAAGCAGCAGTCACAAAGACCGCTGCTCCATAACCTGTCCGTCTGCTCTGAGCAGGCGGACAGACATCGCCGGAAATCAACCCGATCGAGAACGATCAGGTTGATTGACACCCCCCTGGTGGCAGCCCATTGGCCGCGAGTTTGCAGGGGGTGGCATGCAATGCTGAATATGGCGAGCGTATTGCTCGCCGTATTCAGCGAGGTCTGGCGGACCTTATCCGCACTGTCGGATCAGGTCCGCCAGGCTTTCTTAAATAGGGGCCATTGTACACTTGCATAGATCACAATCTAGGTATTGAAGCTTTTAAATGTTTTTTTTAAGATGAGTTCAGAAGAAGACCCCCTTCATGATGATTTCGTATTACAGCTACTTTATTTCATCTTAAACCACAACTTTTTCACTTTCAATAATGGCTTTTACCTTCAAAAGAGAGGTACGGCAATGGTCACTGCTTGTGCTCCCACCTATGCCAATCTCTTTTTGGGATGGTGGGAGCACTTGGTTGTGTTCTCAGATACTAATACAAACTTTTTGAACAAGGTTCCTCTCTGGATTTGCTTTATTGATGATGTGTTCTTCCTTTAGGAAGGCACAAAGTCTGAATTGGATGTATTATTCTTGCAAACTCTAAATTCCAATAAACTGAACATAAAACTAACATATGAAGCAAACTCCAATGTAATCAATTTTCTAGACTTTCAAATAAGAAAAACAGCATCAGGCAGGCTATCAATGGATGTATATCGTAAAAAAACAGCAACTAATAGCCTCCTACACAGTTTGAGCGCACATGCACCAAACACAATAAAGGCACTCCCGACAGGAGAAATTCTCCGGGTGAGACGAAATTGCTCACTAGATTCAGAATATAAAGGAAGAGCAAAGGAACTGTCTGAAAGATAAGTAGCAAGAGGTTATAGTAAACGAACCATAAAAAAAGGCCGAACATAGCGCCAGATCTACCACCAGAAATGAACTGAAAAAAGATAAATCGAAACAGGACAAAATAAGATTTATTTCAACCATTTTTATACCAAACACAATTCAAAACAATCTGTACTCAAATGCTATGGTATTCAAAAGATCAAAATGGGAATTAGAGGAGGTGATTTAGAAAAACAACTCTTATAAGCCAAAAGAAGATGGATTTTTCTGCAAAACACAGTTCGAAAGAACAAATGATCTCCTTTCCTTTAAGGGGAAAAAACAAAAAAATTTAATTATAAAATTGTTATAACTACCAAATCTATCATTAGCAATCACAGGTCAAAGAATGACCCTACATAACTAGTAGATAATAACAACTGTGCCACATGAATGTATTTTGATTAAGAAAAACTATACTCAATACTCTCATAAAAAATATATTTATAATTTTATATTTTATACCACTCTGAACCCCAAAACAGGTTTAACTTATGTTCATAAATTTATTCTACATAACTATTAGATGATAAATACAATAAGTGTCATATAAATGTATCTGAAGTGAGAGAACAATTATACTCAATACTCCTATTAAAAATACATTTTTAATTTTTAATTCCACTTTAATTTCACATACCACTTTGAACCCTAAAATAGGTTCATCACTAATAGCACAATTATAAAATAAATTTGTGCAATCTGTAGTTTAAACATTACACAGCACATCAAATTAATCATAGACACACTTAAGCACTTTAAAGCACAAATTGCCCCATTAGAGAGTTCATATTGTACTTAGCGTGGTATGACATAATAAATTGAATAAGCACATATACACTTAGATATTCGTTATTCTTAAATATCCAGATGCTTTTTATTATAAGTTTCTTGATAAAGGTCAAATATAATTTCCACAATTCCCTTTTCTCCTTTCCTTCCTTTCAAATAGTCACTAAAGTCACAATTCTATTACTTCCAAGCAATCTGAGCAAACATGAGATCGTGAGTAGATAAGTATAAAATGAGTTAGTAAATAACTTAAGAAGTGGCCTAATAAGTTATAAAGCTACGGTGAAACAAACCGCTAATTTTACATATGCTATTATTCACATAATAATGATTATTAACATACGAAGTACGACTACCTCGTATGCAATTGTCTGTTGAAAAATTTAACAAAAGTCAGTGGCGTTATCCAATCAGTACCCCTAAAGGGAATGCTATCATCTCAATGGGTGTGTTAATACACGCTACACAATGACCAATCCCCAAATGAATGACATCAAACTTGTTTGCGTGAGTCAACACGCTATTAAAAGCCGACTACCCCGCGGAGTGATTATCCTTTGAAAAAGCCGGTTCACGGCGAAACATGTCAGGAAGGTCAGGGTCTTAGTGAGGAGTCCTAGGAGATCCTGTGTTTTTTGTTAGCCTTAAGCTATCCTCAATTTACTGTAGTTTATGTACCATTCATAATGGTAAATCTATTGTGGTCAATTTTGGTATAATCAACAAAATGGGTACCATGGTAATTAAAAATTTAATCGAAGCATGTGTTCTCAGACTTAAAAGCTCTGTATAAGCTGAAACTGTTGAATGAACAGAAAATAAACAAAAAAACTTGCAAGTAGCAATTGCTATAAATGAATTGAAGTTAATCTGAACCTTAGAAATAACCATACAAACAAGTTAACTTATATCGTATATATAAAAATTAGTTTCTGTTTTTTGGGGGGGTCCAATATAAAAGTGACTACCACTAACATCCGCAGATAGGGGTATTAGAAACCCTGCTAAATACTCTCACAAACAAACATTAAAGCAGGATGCAAACTGATTATCTGACTATATATATAGCTAATAAAGTTGTAAGATAAATTACACCTATACAACAAATGTTAAAGACAAAATTGAGCGAATCAGAAACTCTATGTTTTATATATATATTGAGAATTAACAAAAGTGAGGGCGAGTGATATAGAAATCTGCACAGATTAATCTCTGTATTCATTATCTAAAGAGATACCTCTATAAACTAAAACATATAAGTGTGAAGCGAATTTAATACGTTGCTATATATACAGCTTAACACACAAAGCAGACTTAATAAATGATGCACATAATAAATGCTGCTATAGCTTTAACAAAAGCAAGCAAATAAGATACGCTGTTATACAGCCCTATTCAAAGAAGCATTATAAACCAAACTGATATAACAACGGCTTATACGGAAAAAAAACTGAACCCCATATTATATGCATTTGGAGTTAATAAATAAGAGGACCTGCGATACAAAATAATGAGTACAGATTACTTACTGTACCCAATATTGTAGGAGATCCTTCTAGATCTCCAATAAATAAAGGTTTGTTTAAAGTGACACACTAAACCAACATAAGTACATTCACCTTGCAAGGGTAACAAACATATGTACCAACTCATAACCGTAAAACGGAGCGACTTATGGTTGGTTGTTATTTAAGTCTATATATTATAAGCTGTTTGTAACAGAGTACGCTTCAAATATTTAGAAGGGTATTGGACAAATAGCACAGATCCTAGTTGCTCCTCAAATCTATAAGATGATACATACTACATAGAAACTACAAAGTGCACAATACCATTATCTATTGTAAATCCTACCTTTACGGATATAAGAGTTTAAAACTTTCACTATGTGTTGTAAGAGTCACTATTTAGAATCACACTAGTACGTACAAATAGGTGTTCCAAATCCTTGTTTGCAAACTTGACCACTAAGCTAAAAATAAATACAACAGTACAAACTCACAGAGGATACTTAAAAGTATTTTTAATTCTATTCCTATTTTATATTTCAATTTATTAAAAGTAAAATTGTATCTTATTTCCACAAGTTCAAGAAAAGCTGTTGTGTAAATTATATATTAGATATTGGAAACATAAACCTAGAGTGCTAATTTGTGTATTCTTGCTAAGAGTAGGTCTCTTCATACTCTTTTTAAGATTATAAGTTGTTCTAATACACTAGCACCCATACCCCCAACACATCAAGAACACTTGATTATTCTCTATCAAATGGGTTATAATAGAGGTTTACTACCAACATATTAGTAGTGCCATTGGTTCTTTGGTGTAACTAAATAAAAGCTTTTAACCCCTAATCCTCTGCTCCCTGACATTGCTGTCACTAAATAAAGTTATTAACCCCTAATCCACCGCTCCCCGACATAACCAACACCTAAATAAACCTATTAACACCTAAACTTCCAGCCCCCCCCACATAGCAAAACACTAAATTAAACTATTAACCCCTAAACCTAACACCCCCCCCTAACGTTAAATTAAAATTTCAATTTAACTATCTTAAAATAAATAAAACTTACCTGTGAAATAAAAAATAAACTAAGTTTAAACTATAAATTAACCTAACATTACTATTCTAATAAAATAAAACAAAAAAACTACCAATTAAAAAATCTAACTTACAAATTTAAAAAAACATAACATTACGAACAAATTGAAAAAATCTAAAATTACAAAAAATAATAAACACTAAATTATGAAAAAGAAAAAACACTAAGATTACAAAAAATAATAAACGAAATTTTAAAAACTAAAAACAATTATATCTAATCTAATAGACCTATAAAAATAAAAAGCCCCCCATAATAAAAACACCCCCTAACCTACAATAAACTACCAATAGCCCTTAAAAGGGTAAGCTACCCATTGCCCCTAAAAGGGCATTTGTATGGGCATTGCCCTTAAAAGGGCATTCAGCTCTTTTACAATTTGCCCAAAGCCCTAATCTTAAAAAAAAAACGCACCCTAAAAACTAAAAAATACAACTAACACTAACCACAAAATATTTACTTATGGTTCCTGAAGTCTGGACATACATCTCCATCCAGGCGGCGAGAAGTCTTCATCCAGGCGGCGACACCTTCATTCATCTCGGGAGCGTCTTCTATCTTCATCCTGGCGGTATGGAGTGGAGCTTTCCAGGATGATGATGACATCCTGCGCGGAGCGTCCTCTTCATACAGTCACCGCCGAACACTGAAGTTGAATGCAAGGTTGCAGTTTTAAAATGGTGTACCTTGCATTCCTATTGGCTGATTTGATTCTTCAAATTCAAATCAGCCAATAGGATGAGAGCTACTGAAATTATATTGGCTGTATAAATCATGGTACGTCATTTTGAAACGGTTACCTTGAATTCAACTTCAGTGTACGGTGGTGACCGTATGAAGAGGTTTTCATCATCGTCCAGGATAGCTCCTCTCCATGCCGCTGGGATGAAGATAGAAGACTCCCCCATGATAGATAAAGGTGTAGCTGCCTGTATGAAGACTTCTTGTCACCTGGATGGAGATGGATGTCCGGAAACCATGAGTAGAGCTTCTGGGGTTAGTGTTAGTTGCTTTTTTTTTGGGGAGGGTGTTTTTTTAAGATTAGGGTTTTGGGCAAATTGTAAAAGAGCTGAATGGCCTTTTAAGGGCACTGAAAAAGAGCTGAATGGCCTTTTAAGGGCAATGCCCATTCAAATGCCCCTTTAAGGGCAATGACTAGCTTAGTTTTTTTTTAGAGTTAGGTTTTTTATGGGGGGGGGGTTGGTTGGGTGGTGAATTTTACTCTTGGGGGGACTTTGTATTTTTTCCAGGTAAAAGAGCTGTTTAACTTAGGGCAATGCCCTACAAAAGGCCCTTTTAAGGGCTATCGGTAGTTTACTATAGCCTAGGCGGTGTTTTTATTTTGGGGTTTCTGTTTTATTTTTTAGGACTATTAGATTAGGTGTAATTGTTTTTATTTTTGATAATTTAGTTCATTATTTTTGTGATTTTAGTGTATTTTATTATTCATAATTTTAGTGTTTATTTTTTTGTAATGTTAGATTTTTTAAATTGTTTTGTAGGATTAGTTTTTTTAAATTTGTAATTTAGAATTTTTAATTGTTAGTTTATTTTAATTTATTAGAATAGTAATGCTAGGTTAATTTATAGTTTAATGTTAGGTTTATTTTTATTTCACAGTAATTTTATTTTAAAGTTAGGGGCTTGTTAGGTTTAGGGGTCAATAGTTTGATTTAGTGTTTTGTGAAGTGGGGGGGCGGCGGTTTAGGGGTTAATAGGTTTATTTAGTGGCGGCTATGTGGGTGGGCGGCAGATTAGCGGTTAATAAATGTATTTAATAGTTGCAATGTAGGTGGGCGGCAGATTAGGGGTTAATAAGTTTTAAATAGTGCTTGCGATGCGGGAGGGTGGAGATTTAGGGGTTAATAGGTAGTTTATGGGTGATAGTGTACTTTGTAACATTTTAGTTATGAGTTTTGTGAAACCTTTGTGTTACACAAAATCCATAACTTCTGCTCTCAGATAATGGTATGGATCTTGTTGGTAAAGGCTGTAACTCAAGCATTTTAGCAAGACCGCACAACCTGCAATACGGCGCTATGGAAATCCCACACTCAAACATAATTTTTTTGAGTGTGGAATGGACGTTGCGTTACAGGCTAAAATGCTTGTGGTATAAATATACCGCCGTGACTTGTAGTATGCGTTCCTGGCCATTCCACACACAATGGTCAGATTTTCAGCAGTATAGCTGTACCGCAAAACTCGTAATCTAGCCGATTGGTTGCTGCAAAAAAGCAGCAAAGTACTTTCATGTTTTTGTTTCACTTTCCACAGCAAAAAATTAAAAATACCATGTGTTAGAAGAATTTAAAATTATAATCCTTAAATGAAAACTTGAAGATTAAATGTTCTCTCCTTATTCGAGTTGCAGCTAAGTGAGAAGACTGGGTCACCTTGTCCCAATAGAAAGAAGAGTATCTAGAATGAGAAAAACATACATTGCAACTCGCGTCAAGTTAAATAAAAAATGTATTAAAACACGGGGGGCGGAGCCGACCATGGACTGAAATGGCCGCATAATTCTCAAGCTCTGTAAATCCTAAGACACAGTTGGGGCATAATACCCTATTTACCCATGCTTTAATCATATTCATATGTTCAGCAACTTCATTGAACTTTACAGCAAAGAGAAAGCTAAAGAAACAAAGCGTGAGTAACATAATAAGCACTGCTTATACCGGAGCACCATAATCGCCACATAAAAAAACAGCTTTAACCCTATAAAAGAAACTAAACTCGCCACAGAGACTGGACCGCTAGTCGCAATTTAGATCTAGCACCACTCCCAAGAAAAAGCAACTACCCGATCACTAACCGAGTGAGCTGGCGTGGTGACAGACTGGGTACAGAAAAGAAGCTGAAGGAGGCGGCCATAACGGCGCCAGCGCAAGTTAAAGGTAAGCGCCATATTTGAATAAAACAAAAGTACAGGTGATCAGACTTACTCATACCGCTGTAGTACAAACACAGGTCACACGGAGCTGAACGACACAAACACCGGGTGGGAAGACCTCCGGTACAAATAAAGTCATTTGCTATACAGCTAACAGGAGCTGCTTTAGAGACATTTTATCAGGCACAACGACAGGCCCATACACGCTGACCTCGTGGCACCGGATCTGATAATTTGAACACTAGAGACTAATACCTACCTCCCTGCAGCTAATTTTTCAGACGATTGACTTCCCAGATAGATCTTAATAAATTGGCTCAGTCTGAGAGAGGTTTGAGAGAAGGTGCAAGCTGTTCTCTTTCTCTTCCACCTAATCAGTCAGAGGCATTTGCTGAAAGACCAGAATACACCCCTGAGAGCATTAATAGGGATCATAGTTCCATACCCCTACTTCAACTCATACAAACAATTTGGAAGATAAATAAACAAATAAAATAAACCTAAAAAGGGGTATAAAGAGAGCAAAGGAGAGGGAGGGAAGGAGAAACAAACGGCTAGATTTAGAGTTTTGTCGGTAAGGACCCGCGTAGCTAACGCCGGCTTTTTTCTGGCCGCACCATAAAAATAACTCTGGTATTGAGAGTCCACATAAAGGCTGCGTTAGGCTCCAAAAAAGGAGCGTAGAGCATTTTTAACGCAGCTTCAACTCTCGATACCAGAGTTGCTTATGCAAGCGGCCAGCCTCAAAAACGTGCTTGTGCACGATTCCCCCATAGAAAACAATGGGGCTGTTTGAGCTGAAAAAAAACCTAACACCTGCAAAAAAGCCGCGTTCAGCTCCTAACGCAGCCCCATTGTTTACTATGCAGAAACACTGTCTACGTCAGCACCTAACACTCTAACATGTACCCCGAGTCTAAACACCCCTAACCTTACACTTATTAACCCCTAATCTGCCGCCCCCGCTATCGCTGACCCCTGCATATTATTATTAACCCCTAATCTGCCGCTCCGTAAACCACCGCTACTTACATTATCCCTATGTACCCCTAATCTGCTGCCCTAACATCGCCGACCCCTATATTATATTTATTAACCCCTAATCTGCCCCCCACAACGTCGCCTCCACCTGCAAACACTTATTAACCCCTAATTTGCCGAGCGGACCTGAGCACTACTATAATAAAGTTATTAACCCCTAATCCGCCTCACTAACCCTATAATAAATAGTATTAACCCCTAATCTGCCCTCCCTAACATCGCCGACACCTAACTTCAATTATTAACCCCTAATCTGCCGACCGGAAGCTCACCGCTATTCTAATAAATGTATTAACCCCTAAAGCTAAGTCTAACCCTAACACTAACACCCCCCTAAATTAAATATAATTTTAATCTAACGAAATAAATTAACTCTTATTAAATAAATTATTCCTATTTAAAGCTAAATACTTACCTGTAAAATAAATCCTAATATAGCTACAATATAAATTATAATTACATTGTAGCTATTTTAGGATTAATATTTATTTTACAGGCAACTTTGTAATTATTTTAACCAGGTACAATAGCTATTAAATAGTTAAGAACTATTTAATAGTTACCTAGTTAAAATAATTACAAAATTACCTGTAAAATAAATCCTAACCTAAGTTACAATTAAACCTAACACTATACTATCATTAAATAAATTAAATAAACTAACTAAAATACAAAAAATAAAAAATAACTAAGTTACAAAAAATAAAAAAATATCTACAAACATAAGAAAAATATTACAACAATTTTAAACTAATTACACCTACTCTAAGCCCCCTAATAAAACAGCAAAGCCCCCCAAAATAAAAAATTCCCTACCCTATTCTAAATTACTAAAGTTAAAAGCTCTTTTACCTTACCAGCCCTGAACAGGGCCCTTTGCAGGGCATGCCCCAAGAAGTTCAGCTCTTTTGCCTGTAAAAAAATCATACAATACCCCCCCCCAACATTACAACCCACCACCAACATACCCCTAATCTAACCCAAACCCCCCTTAAATAAACCTAACACTAAGCCCCTGAAGATCTTCCTACCTTATCTTCACCATACCAGGTTCACCGAAGAGCTCCTCCGATGTCCTGATCCAAGCCCAAGCGGGGGGATGAAGATGTCCATGATCCGATAGAAGTCTTCATCCAAGCGGGGCAGAAGAGGTCTTCCATCCGATTGAAGTCTTCATCCAAGCGGGGCAGAAGAGGTCTTCCATCCGATTGAAGTCTTCATCCAGGCGGCATCTTCTATCGACATCCATCTGGAGCGGAGCGGCAGCATCCTGAAGACCTCCGACGCGGAACATCCATCCTGGCCGACGACTGAACGACAAATGACGGTTCCTTTAAATGACGTCATCCAAGATGGCGTCCCTCGAATTCCGATTGGCTGATAGGATTCTATCAGCCAATCAGAATTAAGGTAGGAATATTCTGATTGGCTGATGGAATCAGCCAATCAGAATCAAGTTCAATCCGATTGGCTGATCCAATCAGCCAATCAGATTGAGCTTGCATTCTATTGGCTGTTCCGATCAGCCAATAGAATGCGAGCTAAATCTGATTGGCTGATTCAATCAGCCAATCAGATTTTTCCTACCTTAATTCCGATTGGCTGATAGAATCCTATCAGTCAATCGGAATTCGAGGGACGCCATCTTGGATGACGTCATTTAAAGGAACCGTCATTCGTCGTTCAGTCGTCGGCCAGGATGGATGTTCCGCGTCGGAGGTCTTCAGGATGCTGCCGCTCCAGATGGATGTCGATAGAAGATGCCGCCTGGATGAAGACTTCAATCGGATGGAAGACCTCTTCTGCCCCGCTTGGATGAAGACTTCAATCGGATGGAAGACCTCTTCTGCCCCGCTTGGATGAAGACTTCTACCGGATCATGGACATCTTCAGCCCCCCGCTTGGGCTTGGATCAGGACATCGGAGGAGCTCTTCAGGACTGATCGGTGAACCTGGTATGGTGAAGATAAGGTAGGAAGATCTTCAGGGGCTTTGTGTTAGGTTTATTTAAGGGGGGTTTGGGTTAGATTAGGGGTATGTGGGTGGTGGGTTGTAATGTTGGGGGGGGGTATTGTATGTTTTTTTACAGGCAAAAGAGCTGAACTTCTTGGGGCATGCCCCGCAAGTTTAATTGTAACTTAGGTTAGGATTTATTTTACAGGTAATTTTGTAATTATTTTAACTAGGTAACTATTAAATAGTTCTTAACTATTTAATAGCTATTGTACCTGGTTAAAATAATTACAAAGTTGCCTGTAAAATAAATATTAATCCTAAAATAGCTACAATGTAATTATAATTTATATTGTAGCTATATTAGGATTTATTTTACAGGTAAGTATTTAGCTTTAAATAGGAATAATTTATTTAATAAGAGTTAATTAATTTCGTTAGATTAAAATTATATTTAATTTAGGGGGGTGTTAGTGTTAGGGTTAGACTTAGCTTTAGGGGTTAATGCATTTATTAGAATAGCGGTGAGCTCCAGTCGGCAGATTAGGGGTTAATAATTGAAGTTAGGTGTCGGCGATGTTAGGGAGGGCAGATTAAGGGTTAATACTATTTATTATAGGGTTAGTGAGGCGGATTAGGGGTTAATAACTTTATTATAGTAGCGATGCGGTCCGCTCGGCAGATTAGGGGTTAATAAGTGTAGGCAGTTGGAGGTGACGTTGAGGGGGCAGATTAGGGTTAATAAATATAATATAGGGGTCGGCGTGTTAGGGGCAGCAGATTTAGGGGGTACATAAGGATAACGTAGGTGGCGGCGCTTTGCGGTCGGCAGATTAGGGGTTAATAAGTGTAGGTAGCTGGCGGCGACGTTGTGGGGGCAGATTAGGGGTTAATAAATATAATATAGGGGTCGGCGGTGTTAGGGGCAGCAGATTAGGGGTACATAAGGATAACGTAGTTGGCGGTCGGCAGATTAGGGGTTAAAAAAATTTAATCGAGTTGCGGCGATGTGGGGGGACCTCGGTTTAGGGGTACATAGGTAGTTTATGGGTGTTAGTGTACTTAAGAGTACAGTAGTTAAGAGCTTTATAAACCGGCGTTAGCCCAGAAAGCTCTTAACTACTGACTTTTTTCCTGCGGCTGGAGTTTTGTCGTTAGAGTTCTAACGCTCACTTCAGACACGACTCTAAATACCGGAGTTAGAAAGATCCCATTGAAAAGATAGGATACGCAATTGACGTAAGGGGATCTGCGGTATGGAAAAGTCGCGGCTGAAAAGTGAGCGTTAGACCCTTTTTGAGTGACTCCAAATACCGGAGGGTAGCCTAAAAACCAGCGTTAGGAGCCTCTAACGCTGGTTTTCACGGCTAACGCCAAACTCCAAATCTAGGCAAAGAAAATTAAAAGAGGGAGAGAGAGAAGGAGAGAGAAAGGGAGAAAGAAAGAAGGGGAAAATGGATGATAATCTGGATCACACTACCCCCTTAAATATAAGCAGTGCTTTAACGATAGTAAGCCTATGTCCTGGGAAGGAAAACTGTATAGCCAGACTCCCGCTGAGATTTCAAACATGGCATCAAGGAGGTCAGTTAAAGGGGACAAAAATGTGAAAAATAACCCCAATAATATGAGTATGTTCTTTAAAATGTCACAGGCGTTGACAATGGAGGATGAAGATTCATCTCAGACTCCAGAAGAGACAGATATCCAACAAGATATGGCGGTGGACACCCCACTCACAAGAGCTGACCTAAAAGATCTTCCCACAAAAGGAGATTTCACCTCATTCATACAACAAGTAGGCCGAATGATTAAAGATGGGCTGGCGGAGGTGAGGAAAGAGGTTAATGAGTTGGGGAAATAGAGTGGAGTACCTAGAGGAACAGACGGAAACACAGACAATCTGATATGGATTTAATAAACAGAAAACTCTTGGCACAAGAATCACAAATATCTTTCCTTCAGGAAAAATTGGAGGATTTGGGACAATAGAGGGAGGAGGCAAAATAGGATTAGAGGACTGCCAGAAAGAATAACTCCTGAAAAATCTGCACTCCTCCCTCCATGATTTGTTTCAAGACCATATTAAGAGAACCTGACTATAACGAAATACCACTTGATAGAGCCCACAGGGCACTACGTCCACAAGCCCAAGGAAAAGGAGCCCCCAGGGGATGTAATCATAAAGTTCCACAAATATCTGGACAAAGAGAGGATAATGAAAGCATCAAGACAACAGCAATCTATATCTTACCAGGAGCACCAGCTACAAATTTACTCTGATCTAGTCAACTCACTCTACAAAACAGAAAAGAAACAAGATTCTTGACACAACATCTTCAAGACAACGGAATCCCTTATAGATGGGGGTTCCCCTTCAGTATTAAAGTGCTGAAAAAACAACCGCTATGCACATCTACAAATCAATAGACGACCTGGAAACCTTTTGTACTCAACTTGGAATATCTCAACCCTCCCTGCATCTCTACATGAAGCAAAAGCTCCAGCAGAAAGCAACCCACTACAGCAAAGACCACTCACTGGCAAACAGTTCAGCGAAGCGTCCAAAAGATGAATTAGGGTTTTTCCAGCAGAATGTATGGAAGCCTATATTTCCGTGCTCCCTAAGCCAAACAAGCCATCTAATCAACCAAGTAGTTTAGACCCATATCGCTACTCAACACAGACCTCAAACTTTACGCAAAGATTTTGGCTGGGCGCATCAATAAGATATTACCTCAGATTGTCCACCTGGACCAAGCAGGTTTTGTCCCGGGGAGGGAAGCGAGAGACAACACCATCAGAACATTACAACTAATTGACTATGCTAAAATTAATAAACTAGGGGATGGTGATTGTTTCCGCTGACGCTGAAAAAAGCGTTCGATCGCCTAGACTGGAGATTTTTACAAGCAATAATACGAAAAAGGGATTTGGGGAAACTGTTAGAAAAAGAATCTTTAGTCTATATCACAATCCCTCAGCTAAAATATAAAGCAAATAATGTAGTCTACTATCAATAAGTTTTTTTATTCAGAACGGAACCCGACAGGGATGTCCTTTATCTCCTCTTTTATTTGTGTTGAGTATGAAAGTCCTGGCCCATAAAATTAGACAGAACACGCAAATCTCTAGGCATAAAAATAGGACAAAATAACTATAATTGTCACTCTATGCCGATGATGTGCTACTCACATTGTCTAACCCAACTGAGTCGATCCCAGAGGTACTGAGGGAGGTTTAGGGAGTTCGGAATTTTTTCCAATTTCCTACTAAATGATCAAAAATCAGAAATTTTGAATATCACTATGCCAAATAAGGAATATTCTGAATTACTAAAGAAATGCCCTTTCACTCCCCAAAAAAAAGCCATTAATTATCTGGGGATCCACTTGTCACCTAGACCCAGTACTCTGTTGAGAAAACCGTACCAAAACTTATATAATGAACCTAGCTAAAGATCTAAATAGGTGGAGTGGACAAATCGATCTCAAAGGTGGGGGTCGCATACAGGCAGTTGAAGATGACCGCATTGCCCAAAATTCTCTATATGCTCCAAACCGTACCAATTGCGCTAACTATCTCATTCCGCAATAATCTCCAAAAATTGTTAAACAACTATATATGGGGCAAAATTAAACCAAGAATCATTAAGTCACAATGTATAGACCTACCCCAAATTGGGAGGTCTAGGACTCCCAACATTGAATTATATATAAAGCAAAATGTTTACAAAAAATATTAGATTGGCACCAAAATGCAGACAACAAGGCCTGGGTGGCATTGGATTCCCATATTTTGAAGGCCCCTTCCCCGGGGTGCTGTGCTGGTAGAAAGAAAGAGTCGCCCACCATGGATTAAAGCATATCCACTTTATCAACATGTATTCGACATTTGGAGATACTACTATAGCCGGTGAAAGTAGAATATAGCGTCCCTTAGATCCCCAATGTCTCCAGTTTCACTAACGCTGAACTACATGGAGGTTTGGAACAAAAATTTACTATGCAGCCTTGATTGGGAAATAGGTTATACACGCCCATACACAATTTTTTAACTGGCGGTAAACTTAGGCAGAGAACTGATCTTGGTGATGTAATGGGGGGGTTGAAATCTATGTAAATAGTCTTCCTGCGCTAAAGGCCAGATTATGTGGACCTAAAGCTAAAAACATTTGAGGTGACACTGAATAGATGGAAATGATCACTCAGGACATAAAATATGTTAAATATGAGCTAATATTTATTATTAATAAAAGAGATGATTAAAATATTTTCTTTGAAAATTTATTAGTAAAATAATTTTTTTAAATTTTTTTAAAAAAATTTTAAAAATAGAATTTAATTGAATTTTGTATTAAAAAGCTGATATAATAATGTTTTTCAGCAAAAATAACAGAGGCAAAAAAGATGAAAAGAAAAGATATAAGTGAGGTGAGTGTACTGAGGCAGAGGATATAGTTAGTATACACAGCACATTTAGTTAGTATGTTAGTATAGTTAGTGAGGTTATTCAAACAACAGATGCGTTAATATACAGCAAGTGTAATGAGTGCAGTGGATTTGATTGAGGTTAAAGTGTAAACTAAAAATGGGTCAGCTAAAGGTGTATAAGCTCAAGTGGTGTGTGCTAAAAGTGGTGTGTGCTAAAAATGTGATTATAAATTAAAATTATGTCAACTAAACAGCTATAAAATAAATATACCTAAATTCAGCAAGTGGACAGTTGTGCAAAAAAAGCAATGTAAATGAAACTTAGCTAAAAATAAAGTTAAATATTAAAGTTAAATAGAGCTAGGTTTAATAAGGCAAAGTTAGTACAACTAAAACAGCGTAACTAAAATTTGGTATTTAAAAATTGCCATTTCAAACACAATTGTGATAGAACTGTAAAATGAAAGTTCTTTTCTGTGCACAGAATAAAGAGTGTTGGCATATGCAAAATGTTGGGGCAAGTGAAATTTTAATATTTAACTTTATTTTTTAGCTATTTTTTAGCTAAAGTTTCATTTACATTGCTTTTTTGCACAACTGTCCACTTGAGAATTTAGTTATATTTATTTTATAGCTGGTTTAGTTGACATAATTTTAATTTATAATACATTTTTAGCACACACCACTTTTAGCACACAACCACTTGAGCTTATACACCTTTAGCTGACCCATTTTTAGTTTACACTTTAACCTCAATCAAATCCACTGCCACTCATTACACTTGCTGTATATTAACCGCATCTGTTGTTTTGATAACCTCACTAACTATACTAACATACTAACTAAATGTGCTGTGTATACTAACTATATCCTCTGCTCAGTACACTCACCTCACTTATATCTTTTCTTTTTCATCTTTTTTGCCTCTGTTATTTTTGCTGAAAAACATTATATATCAGCTTTTTAATACAAAATTCAATTAATTCGTATTTTTAAAAAAAATTTTTTAAAAAATTTTAAAAAATTATTTTACTAATAAATTTTCAAAGAAAATATTTTTAATCATCTCTTTTATTAATAATAAATATTAGCTCATATTTTAACATATTTATGTCCTGAGTGATCATTTCCATCTTTCAGTGTCACCTCAAATAATTTAGCTTTAGGTCCACATAATCTGGCCTTATAGCGCAGGTAGACTATTTACATAGATTTCAATCATCAATTTTAGTCTGGGGATTTTTTTATATCAACCTGTATACTTTGAGGTGAATTGTTTCAGCGCTCTCTCTCTTCCCTAATATAATTCTGATGTAATGGGGGGTGCCTTCTCGAAGTGGCTGAAATATTTTCAACTTCACACTTTCTGACCACCTCCCCAGATAAAGAAAAACTCACTAGACAACCCACCTTGTTTGAGCAACAGTGTCTCAGTAATCAACCCTTGTTTCATACTTTGGTATGGGCCAAGAAGGCACTGTCTGTTATGTTCCTGGTCCCTTTAAATCAGGATGTTCAGGTATTCACATCCCTATATAAGGCCCCTCCTCCAGTCTACCTATGCTTTGGTAATTTGTATTCACTTAGCTATAAGCTGAGCAACAACGAAGACACCTTGCTGATATTCCTATCCAAGGAATTTACTCATAATAACTACAACTGCTGTGTGCTTTTTCAACTTTGGATCGTCATATACCAGTTTCCCTTGTTCTGTCCGGAACCTTAAAGTATCTCTTACTTGGTAATTCTGATTCTCTCTCCGGCTTCTACATTGAAGCCGTGTATCGGCGTCTGACGTCACAGTAAGTCTCTGGAGCTCTCTCTCACTCTGGCTGCAAACAACCAACTCCTGTGCTTAATATCAACTCACCTTGAAGCTGCGGTAACCGTTTACTATTCCTTACTCTCTGAAGTTAGTAACGTATTATACCTTAATTCACTTACTACTTTGAAGGACTTTCCTGCATGTTCTACAGTGTGACGCTTATGCAAATACAGCTACCGATAACTATCTGATTGCCTGTATTATCTATTCGATTCAGCTTGTTGAACTGTGCTTATTTATTCTATGTGCTTTATCAATAATCATACTGTTGGTTGTGAAGACAGCCTGCTGTTTATATATGAATACGATCAACGTTATAGACTAACTAAGGACTGCCTGTTAACTAAAAACAACATAACCTGTTATAGAGCTCTCCTGCTTACTTTATATAGAAACACTCCTGGTTGCATACCTGTGTTTACTGAGGCTGACATTCACCTACTAATACTTAATCTTATCTAATCTTTCATTTATCTACTATCTCTATAATTTATCTGCATATTGCAACCTGGTTTTTGCAATCGGGATAATATAACCTTTAAATCTCATTTCTTTCTCTCTGCATAATTAATCTCATATTGCAACCTGGTTTTGCAATCGGGATAATATTACCTTTAAATCTCATTTCTTTCACTCTGCACCATGCAGCAGTGACCCTCAGATCTATGAGCAAAATCTAGGTTCTTGATTACATCTAATGAACCTAAAGTTTGGTGTGAGACTGAGTGGTCCTGCAGTTAAGGATATAAACATACTTGCACCTAACAAACATATTACCAAGCCTTAACATATTATCCTACAGCATGGATATCACTGAACTTACAAACCGTGTTGGTTCCCTTGCACAAAGCATGGACGCATATGCTACCATTAAAATTGAAAATGATCACATTAGGAAGTTTATTAATGAGCACTTATCTGATAAACCTGCTCCTATTTGAATTAACCACCTGAACCAACTGTATCTTCCACCTGAAAAATTCTTTGGTGACAGGACTCAGTTTAGAGAATTTAAAAACTCCTGTACTCTGTACTTTTCTTTAAAACCCCGAACCTATACATCTGATCGGGTCAAAGTTCTAACGGTCATCTCATACCTCAGAGGAGAGGCTAAATCCTGGGCTAAACGCCTTCTATGAGAACAATGACCCCATATTGGACTCCTTAGATGCTTTTTTTTCTGCCATGTCCCCTATTATATGAAGACCATCATAAGCAGAATACTGCTGAGACTGCTCTTAGGAGCCTACGACAAGGTAAAAGAGCAGTAGAAGAATATATCACAGACTTTAAAAGATGGGCACCAGGACACCCAGTGGAATGAACCTGCTCTGAGAAATCAGTTCAGAACAGGTCTTTCTGAAACATTAAAAGATGAATTAGCCCGTGGTGCAGTTCCTGTGGAATTAGAGAATCTTATGACCTTATGTATCACTGTTGATAGAAGGATAAGAGAACGTAGGATCTGAAAGGGCACTATCTGATCCTATTGCCAAGAAAATCCCGGTATATACCATCCTGTGGTCACTGCACCATCTAAATGCAAATGATAACCTATGGAAGTTACTGTCATGTAGGGATCCTCTAAAACCAGAGGAAAAAGCCAGAAAGGAAGCTACATAACTTGTGTTTATATTGCGCAGCAAAGGACCATGCCGTTAGAGACTGTCCTGTGCTTATCAGACAGAAGAGGGGTAAGAATCTTCAGCATCCAAAATTGCCTTAATAAATTGTCTACGCTTACCACTCATTTACCAATTTCTGTTCTTTTGCATGGCGTCTACAGAAGACAAAAGAGGCCGTTATTGACTCTGTGCATCTGGGAATTTCATTGACCAAGCATTCGTAACAAAACATAGAAATACCCACAATAAAAAAAGATAGTGCACAAGCCATAAGATTGGTTGAAGGTTTTGCTTATGAATACAGGGCCTATCACTCATCACACTACACCCTTTACAAGTTATCACACAGAGAAGGCCATACTGAGACATGTACATTTGACAATTTGCCCTCTAGTTTATACCCATTAATTTTTGGGGTATCAATTGGTTGATAAAGGCATGATCCTGATATATCTTGGAAGCAAGGTGTTGTGAATTTTAATTCCACTTACTGTAAGGAAGTCTGATTTCCCAAAGCTTCTTGTGTGTTGTATGACTGATCATGTTTTACCTGAATGTTATAAAGATTATTCCTATGTGTTTGACAAAGTAGAAGCTCAGAACTTACCCCCCCCATAGGTCTATGACTGTCCGATAGACTTCTACCCGGGCAGTTCTATTCCCTTTGGTCATATATACCCTATGTCAGAACCTGAATTGGTTCATTTGAAACAGTACTTAGAGGATAACCTTAAGAAAGGTTTTATAAGACCTGCCACCTCGCCAGCGGGTGCTGCAATGTTTTTTGTTAAAAACAAGGACGGGGTCACTTCGACCTATTATCGACTACAGACAACTTAACAAATGCACCAAGAAAAACAGTACCCACTTCCACTTATCCTGAACTTATAGAACGGTTGCAAGGAGCTAAAAATTTACACAAAATTAGATCTTAGAGGAGCTTATAACTTGATAAGAATGAGGAACAGCGATGAGTGGCTAACAGCTTTCCGCACACGTTATGGACTGTATGAATATACAGTAATGCCTTTTGGGCTGTGGCAACGCTCCTGCAGACGTTCCAGTGTTTTATTAAATGAAGTATTTCATGACTTACTTGATGTCTGTATGGTCATTTATTTAGATGACATTTTAATTTATTCTGACAATATAACAAACCAGACAAACCCATGTCAACTTGTTTTGTCCAGACTTCGTTCACTACCATCTCTATGCCAAGTTAGAGAATATGCATTATTTAATACCACTACTATCTCCTTCTTAGGATACCCATGTTTCCCCTTCTGGTATCGCCATGGAAGCAAACAAAGTGAAGCTATTACTAACTGGAGCAACCCCCCGTACAAAAAAGGATGTTCAGAAGAAGTTTCTTGGGTTTGCAAACTTCTATAGGAAGTTATATCAAGGGCTTTTCTCTGAGATTGCTAGACCCTTGACTAGAATTAACTCAGAAAAAAACCTGGTTTCTCTTGGAATATCCATGCTGAGAACGCATTTAATATATTAAAGGAGAGGTTTGTAACAGCACCGATACTCAAATTCCAAGATCCCAGTTTACAGTACACGCTTGAGGTTGATGCTTCTGTGTACGCTCTTGGAGCTGTACTCTCACAAAGAGTTTCACCCAAGGAAGGCACTGCATCCAATATCATATTACTCTAGGGTAATGATCTCAGCCGAGCTAAATTATGCTATTGTGAAAAAGAGCTTCTCGCTATAAAATCAGCACTAGAGTTTTGGAGACACCGTCCTTGAGGGTACTAAACATACTATTCTTATACTTACGGATCATAGAAACCTTGAATATTTAAAAACCAGCAAAACGCTTAACATCTAGACAAGTTAGATGGAGCCTCTTCTTTTCAAGATTTGATTTTAACCATCACTTACCGCCCGTGGTTCCAAAAATACAAAAGCAGATGCGCTCTCAAGGGAAGGATCCAAAACCTCAACATTATATACCCTCCAGATTCTATCATTCCACAAAAATAAAGTTCATTGGATTAACTTCAATCACTGAAAACCTCTATAAAAAGAGTATCAGAGAGGCAGATCCAAAACTCCCATTAGCAGATCTACAAAAACACAGTAGTAATCTGTATTACCATGGGAAACCAGATATACATACCAGAACCTCTACGTAATGAATTGAATGCATTCTGCACATGATTCTCTATCTTTCAGGACATCCTGGACTTCATAAAACACTACCATACTTCAAAGAGACTATTGGTGGCCCAATATGAAAAGTTCTGTCTCTTCTTACATTCGATCCTGTTCAGTCTGCGCTACTTGCAAACATACTAGAACTCGTCCTTATGGTCTTCTTCTTTCATTACCAGTTCCTGAAAGACCCTGGAAGGACATAGCAATGGACTATAAAGTGGAGCTACCCCCATCCTCTAACCATAACACAATTCTAGTCATTGTTGATTTGTTTTCTAAAATGGCACATTTTATTCCACATATGGGTTTACCAACCGCATCCGAAACAGCCATACTGTTCTTGAATCATGTTGTAAAGTTACATGGACTACCCGACTCCATCACGTCTGATAGAGGATCTCAATTCACCTCTAAGTTCTGGACTCAGTTATGTTCTATTCTCAAAGATTACTAGGAGATTAAGTACTGCTTATCATCCCCAGACTAATGGTCAGTGCGAAAGGACTAACCAGTCTCTTGAACAGTATCTAAGATGCTATTGTACCAACCAACAGGATAACTGGTTCGCTCTGCTGCCTACTGCAGAATTTGCACATAATAACATGACCAACGCATCCACAAAAACTTCGCCATTCTATATTAATTATGGTTTTCACCCTTCATATCATCTTTTCCACAGAACCGATTCCTTGCTACCTACGGTTGATCAGACTGTCAATACTATTGCTGAGGGTTTTTCTGTTCTCAAAACAACCTTACAAGAAGCTCAAGCTTCACAGAAACATCATTATGATTTAAGATGCTCAAAACCCCCTCTTTATAAACCTGGGGATAAGGTTTGGCTAAGTACCAAACACCTGAAACTCTGTATTCCAAGTAAAAAGCTTGGAAGTCTTTTCATAGGTCCCTATGACATAGTTAAGGTTGTTAATCCAAATGCTGTGACTCTTCAGCTGCCTCCTTCTCTCAGGATACATCCTACATTCCATGTGTCCCTCCTGAAACCTTTCTCTCCGATAAGGGATCCCCCTCATCCTTCGTTGACTAACCCTCCAGTTGTGGATGAAGTTGAGTATGAGGTGGATTCTATTTTGGACTCTCGTTTATACCGCAATCAACTCCAGTACCTGGTACGATGGAAAGGTTTTGGGGCTGATGAGGACTCCTGGGAACCATACTCTAATTTGTCGGCACCCCGTCTTCTTTCAATTTTTCATCGGAGACATCCCGACCGACCCAAGCCTTGATCCGCGGAGCGGCTCCTTTTAGGGGGGCGTCCTGTTATGTTCCTGTCCCTTTAAATCAGGATGTTCAGGTATTCACATCCCTATATAAGGCCCCTCCTCCAGTCTACCTATGCTTGGTAATTTGTATTCACTTAGCTATAAGCTGAGCAACAACGAAGACACCTTGCTGATATTCCTATCCAAGGAATTTACTCATAATAACTACAACTGCTGTGTGCTTTTCAACTTTGGATCGTCATATACCAGTTTCCCTTGTTCTGTCCGGAATCCTTAAAGTATCTCTTACTTGGTAATTCTGATTCTCCCGGCTTCTACATTGAAGCCGTGTATCGGCGTCTGACGTCACAGTAAGTCTCTGGAGCTCTCTCTCACTCTGGCTGCAAACAACCAACTCCTGTGCTTAATATCAACTCACCTTGAAGCTGCGGTAACCGTTACTATTCCTTACTCTCTGAAGTTGGTAACGTATTATACCTTAATTCACTTACTACTTTGAAGGACTTTCCTGCATGTTCTACAGTGTGACGCTTATGCAAATACAGCTACCGTTAACTATCTGATTGCCTGTAATATCTATCGATTCAGCTTGTTGAACTGTGCTTATTTATTCTATGTGCTTTATCAAATAATCATACTGTTGGTTGTGAAAGACTGCCTGCTGTTTATATGAATACTAACAACGTTATAGTCTAACTAAGGACTGCCTGTTAACTAAAAACAACATAACCTGTTATAGAGCTCTCCTGCTTACTTTATATAGAAACACCTCCTGGTTGCAACCTGTGTTTACTGAGGCTGACATTCACCTACTAATACTTAATCTTATCTAATCTTTCATTTATCTACTATCTCTATAATTATCTGCATATTGCAACCTGGTTTTGCAATCGGGATAATATACCTTTAAATCTCATTTCTTTCTCTCTGCATAATTATCTGCATATTGCAACCTGGTTTTGCAATCGGGATAATATACCTTTAAATCTCATTTCTTTCACTCTGCATCCATGCAGCAGTGACCCTCAGATCTATGAGCAAAAACTAGGTTCTTGATTACATCTAATGAACCTAAAGGTTTGGTGTGAGACTGAGTGGTCCTGCAGTTAAGGATATAAAATACTTACACCTAACATAACACTGTCGCTCAGTGAATTGACCGAAGTTCCTAATTATGTGAGTAGATGGCATAGGGAGCTAGGGAGAGAATTAAGTGAACAGGATTGGAAATACATTATGCAGAACACCAGAGAATCCTCAACATCTGCTAGGGCTCTAGAATTAAACTTTAAAATCCTGACAAGGTGGTACCTCACCCCAGCGAGAATTAAGACAATTTACCCAACAGCCTCTGATATGTGCTGGAGGGGGTGCGGGGTAGGGGCTCCATGATACATGTCTGGTGGTCCTGCACCAAGCTACAACCTTTCTGGCTTAAAATAGGGCAATATATTAAATCTGTCAGTAATCAAAACAACGAGTATCAAATGCAACCCACAACAGCATTACTAAACCTACTCCCAAAATGCAAATGCAAAATACGCAGGAAATTAATTCAGTTAGCTCTAAACACTGCTAAATCCCTAATAGCTACTAATTGGAAGTCACAAGTAATCCCCACATATAGGGCCTGGGAAGCGTCAATGGATCATACGATCCAATTAGAGGAATATGGCTATTTTGTAAGAAAAGATATGGAAATGTTTCACAATGTAAAGTTCTATTTGGAAACACGAATGCATGCACATTAAGAGCTGTATACAATCTAGGAGAAATGTATAGCAAATGGGAGAGGGAAGTCCTTTCGGAGAACATACAGGCACTGTATAAATAATTATATCCTTACATCGAGCTGGGCATGAGAATCTTCAGCTTATGCATAACTGTGGTGACCAACTTTTGTTTTTGTTTTTGTTTTTCCTAGTAAGTTGTATAGGTTGTTTCATAATCTATCAAAAATACAATATAGGATGTTAAGCCCTTGTAAAATGCAACATGACATGTTGACTTGTACCCATTGTGATCTGAAATGCACTACCATGTACTGTTTTATTTTTTCATCCAATAAAAATAAAATTAAAAAAAAAAAAAAATGTATTAAAACACAGCCCTCCTATAATATGCACTTACATGGATAAAAATATGTACAAGCTCATCACAAGAAATAACCTTGCCTTCACCCAGCTACTACTCCAAATTACTGCTCCACACTGTTTGCAATTGTCCTCCAGAAAGGATATTAAGACCAATATGCTTTCTCCGGTAATAGGATAATAGGAAAAGACAGCTGTCCATTTGTTTTTTTCTATTCTGAACTTCCTGTGAATGTCTGGGGAACCTAGTTAGTTCTTTTAAAACCCTACGCTTTTCATCTGCTAGTGTTGACAATTTTAAATTTGCTCCACAAAAACTATGTTGACAAAGATCATACACAAGGAGACAACTTACAACTATAGATAGCAGTTCTGGCTCTGATTTGGATATACTGGGCAGTTTTGAACATTCCAGTGTACCCACCTCTGGTGTTCAACCTTTTTTAAAGGTTTACCACAAGATCAGGCAACCGAAAAAAGGACAGCGGCCTCACCCCTGGAGGGTGAATACAATTGCAAAACCTCCAATTGCAAAACCTCCTATTGGGCTTTTACCAGGGCTGAACAACAGGTACTAAATAGAGGACTAACATTTATACCACAACTCAACCAGATGAATTTTAACCTGGATTGATTTACAAACATTTCAGATAAATCTGAAATAGAAAGAACATTTTCAAGCTTTACCAATGTCCTATAAACAAAAAACATTCAAATGTTGAAGTTCTTTTGATACAGCTCTAACTACAGCAAGTATAAAAAAATGTATACCAGATTGGTCTCACAAGATAGCCAGACTATGATTTCCAAACTGCAGAGATTTCATTTATCTATGAAAGAAAGATCAGCTATTTAAAAGCTATCAAAAGATCTGACTATTGTGATCCGCTTAAGCGGATAAGGGTGGGGCGAAAAAAGGCCCTTAATTACTTTTACTACAGGGATGATATACGTATATACCCAACTGAATGACCAACAGGTGTATCAATTACTTTCTGGTGATCCTACATTGCAATTTCAAAAGATTATTAATGTGGTCTTGGAAGAAGGTTTGATGGGACAGTGGTTAGATAAGGACACTAAAATGACTGCAAGTTAAATTTCGGATATGCCCAATATTATACACCCTTTCAAAGGTGCACAAGAACTTGGACAAACCTCTGGGCAGCCCCATAGTATATGTGAAGGGTTTACTGCTCAGACCCTTGGCAATATGTGTAAATCATTTTCTCCAAATATTAGTGGCACTTACATCATCCTACATCTAAGATTCCATTGAGATTATCAAACTGGTCATCTTGTTATATGATGTACAAGCATCAGACTGGCTGGTGACTATAATTAGCATTCTGGGGTTTTAGAGGCAATACAGAGGTCCCTGCATAGATATCCATATATTGGAAAGGACAGTGAATGTATTTTAAGAATCTTGTCTGTGTGCCTAACATATAACTACTACTAATTTGAAAAGCACTACTTTCAACAAGTCATGGGCATGGCAATGGGGTCTTATATGGCCCCATCGTATGCCAATCTTTTTATGGAGGATTAGGAACAGAGGGTTATGAGGGAGTATGAACATCCTAACATCCTAATTTACAAACGGTACATTGAGATATAGTTCTGTCTTGAGAGGCACAGAAGAAGACTTGAATATCTGGTATGACCACCTTAAATATCTACACACATCAGTTAGGTTTTAAGATGACCTACAGCAGAATGAGGTAGACTTTCTGGATTTGAGGATTTTTAAATGTCAGGACCATTTGGAGACCACACTATTGAACAAACCCACAGATAGGAACTTCCATTTTGTTGGTGATTAGTTGCCACTCCCGCTCATTGATTAGGGGCTATACCTAAGGTGCAGATGTCTAGGGTGATGAGAAACAATCGGGTGAAAATAGGATGACCTTTGTAACTATCTATACATCAGCTGTTGATATACTAGTCCTACTTGTGAAACAGCACTGAGAATCTATTGAAATCTTCTTCCTTTTACCAATTTGAACCCTCCATGGATGGGGGTATAGGAGGGGCCTTAGTTTGAAGGACTTTTCAATGATCCCCTGACCTTAGTCAATGATACAGCAAAGAACCTGGCTACAACAGAAAAAGTTGGGGTGTTATAGGTGCCCCAGTTGTAGGACCTGCAACTCAATGATACAAAGGGATATTTTTCATCATCCACAATTGAACCAAAAATGGAACATAAATTGACCTGTTCAAAAATATATGTGATTTATTTGCTTAGCTATATTTGTGGAATGTTATATGTAGGGAAGACAGATGACAATATAAAAAAACAAATGGAAAACCACAGGAGTGCTATTAGATCTGCACTGAATTCCCAAAACACTGATCAACCAGTAGACAGACACATTTTAGAACAGGGTCATACAGTGAAGGACTTTAGACAGATGCTGATAGATCATGTAAAGCCGTTGACAAAAGGGGTGAAAGAAAGAAGTATTTGCTTTAACAATTGATATTTACATTTGGAACTGTACATCCAGGTTGACTGAAGGCAAGTATTGATTAGTATTGTTTCCTTTGAAATACACCTTAAATACAAAAAGAAATGCACCTTAAAGAATGATGGAGGTTATGTATGAGTTTATTGTACTGACTTTTTTTACCATTGTCTGATTAGTTAGAATCTGAATATGATGTTCTCTAGCATACAGCATCTTGTTATATCTCTACTGGTAATGATCTGATTGATACCTGTACAGCTATAGGTGATTCCAATCCAACTTAGCAGTTAATATTGAAATTTGGAGAGGCAGATAGCTACACTATAAAAAAAGAGAGGGTAGATATGTTTGCCACCTGTAGGAATCACCTCTCACACTAGATGTCAATGGATCACATAAGGTTTTTAGACATACACATTAGGGGATTGGTGTTGGCCCTAGCATAGGTATGAAATATAATCAAACCAATGGAGACTTGAGCTTTAATTATTTGACATGGATAGAGAGAAAGAAGGATCATGTTTTGGTTGTTTAGTCTTACACCCTTACTGTAATTTGAGAGAGTAATATACTGACCTTTAATATATGATATTTACTAGTGACTAACTTTAATATTACCTTTACAATATGAACCATATAGATACACCTGGGACATAATTGCTAAAATCTAAGGAAGACTATGATTAACCTAGTGAAAGATGACTGAGTGTAGCATTAAATACATTGTATTAGCATATGTAATATTACAGGACATAGCAATTAAAGGAGGCATGACCAGACCCTCTGATGATGTAATTCATGATTGTAGTGGTAGTCTTGCCCATCAACTGTTACATGAAGCAGGTAAGCGTTATAGAATCGAACATTAGCGAGTGTGCAAAAAGGTGTTATGAAGTTGAACTGCAATATGTCTCAAATTAGAAAGTTTCAGAATCTACCATAATTGGGGTATGAGATTTGATAACATATCCACTGAATAATGCTGTACAAGTGTGAAACATGATCTGTCTCCAGAAAGTATGGAGGGAGGTGTAGACAGACATCAAACACAGTGAGTTAGCAACATTGAAGCGGTTCTGTACAATCAATGCATTAAAGGGACATAATACTCATATGCTAAATCACTTGAAACTGATGCAGTATAACTGTAAAAAGCTGACAGGAAAATATCACCTGAGCATCTCTATGTAAACAAGGAAGATATTTTACCTCACAATTTCCTCAGCTCAGCAGAGTAAGTTCTGTGTTAAAAAGTTATACTCAGCTGCTCCCAGCTTGCAGGTAAAAAAATTAAAAAAAATGAAGAAATGAACAGCAGCCAATCAGCATCAGCAGTGCTGAGGTCATGAACTCTTACTGTGATCTCATGAGATTTGACTTAACTCTCATGAGATTTCATAGTAAGCTTCGTTTACCTGATTGGGTGAAATAAATATGAGAGTGCACGACTGCTAGTCCCTTCAGATGTCCCAGGACAGACACACTAAAATGCTGCTTAGAAATCCTTTACAATGGGAGGTGGCTACTGAGGACTTTTGAGGTAAAATATCTTTCTTTTTTTTACATAGAGATGCTCAGGTGATATTTCTAATCAGCTTTTTACAGTTATACTGTATCAGTTTCAAGTGTTTAAACATTTGGGTATTATGGCCCTTTAATATTGATATTAATCCATGTACTGATGGTGCGAGTATGATGTGATTTGAATACGGTAATTTCCAGATCCTTAGAGAAGATACACTAGGTTTTTATTTATTTTTTCACATATCCCGGTCACAATGATAGTAATGTTTTGATTTGCAAACAATATACCTCTTTATTGTGTTATTTTATATGGCAATTTGGTATGATGTAAGTTAATAAATTGCACAGATGATGTAAATTAAAAGGATTTTTTTTTTTTTAATTTTTTTTATTGTTTTAGTGTTGCTGATGGATTGCACCAGAAGCATCAGCTACTAATTTAAAGGGGACATAAAACGTATTTGTTCTTTCATGATTCAGATAGAACATACCGTTTTAAACAATTTTCCAATCTACTTCAATTATTATTATTATTTTCATTTTTGTGTTATCCTTTGTTGAAAACCAAGAAGGTAAGTTCAGGAGTGTGCACGTGTGCTGCAGTACTATATGGCAGCAGTTTTTGCAACAGTGTTATACATTAGCAAGGAGCACAATTTCTTGTCATGTAGTGCTCCAGACATCTGCACTCTACCTATCATGATATCTCTTTAACAAAAAAATAACAAGAGAATGATACAAATTTAATAATAGAAGTAAATTGGAAACTTTTTAAAAATTGTATTCTTTGGGGCCATTTTAACAAATGGCAGGAGGACATGATTCGCTGTAGCGAATCATGTCCGCCCGACATCGTGCTTGTGCAATTCCACCCCCTGCACATTCGCGGCCAATCGGCGGCTAGCATGGGGTGTCAATCATCCCGATCATATCTGATCAGGATGATTGCAGTCTGCCATCTCAGAGGTGGCGGAGAAGTTAAGGAGTAGTGGTCTTACGACCGCTGCTTCTTAACTTCTGTTTCTCTGGCGAGTCGGAAACTTTGGGGGTAGATTGCAGCATCCGCTGTTTAATAAATCTACCCCTCTATCTGAATAGTGAAATAAAAATGTTGGGATTCATGTCCCTTTAAAGGGACATGAAACCCAAATTTTTTCTTTGATGTTTTAGAAAGAACACGCAATTTTAAACAACTTTTCTAATTTACTTCTATTATCTAATTGCTCCATTCTCTTGATATCCTTTGCTGAAAAGCATATCTAGATAGGCTCAGTAGCTGCTAATTGGAGGCTGCACATAGATGCCTTGTGTGATTGTCTCACCTTTGTGCATTGCTATTTCTTCAACAAAGGATATCTAAAGAATTAAGAAAATTAGATAATAGAAGTAAATTGGAATGTTATTTAAAATTGTATTCTCTACCTGAATCATGAATGAAAATGTTTAGGTTTAGTGTCCCTTTAAGTTTTTTGTTTTTTTGTTTTTTTTTTAATAATTTTTTTATTGAGGTTCATAAATAGGTTTACAAACAATTATCATTTGAAACAAGATACAAATCATAGTACTACAACATTTTACAGTACATATCCAAACTAAACATATAAGAGCTGCATCTATTTCCATAGAATCTTGAGCTTAGTACAGGAGCATATCAAATATCTTAACATATGTTTACAATCCAATTTGTTGTTGTAGCCTAGTATCTAACAATCAAAAGAAAAAAAGAAGGGACTCAGATTTTCACTTTTTTCCATTCCTTTAGAAATAGTTCCCTTAGTGAGCTTTAGGACCTCCGGGCCCCAGGTTCTTTACATAAGTTGTTGCATAGGGAAAAGCAGTAACATAATAAACAACAGTGAATACTAAACATAAACAACCTGCTAATATGAGGACGAAAAAACATCACAGGGATGTTACAATTATTGAATAACTTATCAGGTTGCTGCCTGAATGAATATAAGTAATATTATACTAAAACTGTGTGAAAGGATATTTCCCCGCAGTGAAAAGAAGAATAACATATAAGTCTTTTATAGCGGGGGAAGATAGATATTGAAGTAGAAGTAGAACTACCGTGTGGCTTAAAGTTTATATATGTAGATTCCTTATTATAAAAATGCACAGTTATGCAATATGAAGCAAGGATATAAGGTTCAAACTTCAATACATAAGAAAAAATATGATTATATTTGCGGTATTTATCAAGGAAACCTCATTAAAACACGTCAAGCATATTTACGGATGCCTGAGTGTATTGGTGGTAGGGGGGAGCTATATATATAAATATAACAAGCAAGAGTAGGAATTAGTTATGAAAACAACAGAAATATCAAGTAAGACCTCTGGGACGCACGGTTGGCACACAGTGATATGGTGGGAGTGACAACTAAGTATGGTCTAGGCATTATAGCTAGTAGTATCAACCTTGATTAAAAATTATCTCTAAGCTGGAGTAATGTAATTATATATATGGCGTATATTAGCTCACAAAAGGTTGCTGGAAGTTACTTTAAATAGTCAAACCATGGTGGGGTGGAAAACAGCAGAAACATATGCAAAACTTAAATTTGTGGATGGGGGGGGGAGTGAAGGGTGGCAATATAAGTAATTAGCTTGGGACATTAGACAGGTGACTGATATGGGTTAACAATAAGGGAGGGAGGGAGGGAGGTGGTACAGGGAATACCATAGTACTATATGGGGAGGGGGGGGGGAGAAGAAATCTGACCAATTGTCTAACCAGAAGTGCCTTTATAGGGCCTTTTAATAAATGTAATAATAATGGGTTCATTATTATGCCTTTGCCGAAATACCAATGTATAGGAAAATGCTACCTAAGTGGGGGTAACCTCTAGATATGTCATGAGGCTAAGACGATCGTTGAGATGGTCAATTATGTGATTGCTCGTATTAGTTCAGGATAAACCAACGTTTGCATCAACACTATGATCCTAAAAAAGATAATGTAGTCTGCTCTCTGGGTATGGGCCCTATACCCGACAGCAAGGGATCTATATAAGTGAACATGTTTCTGCAACTAAAATATCATAACATAGCAAATCTACTATTAAGAAAGACAATGGTAAATTCTAAACTGAGCAAGTAAAACAATATTGTCTAGCCATTATACATGTATACACATTTATATATAAGAGAGACAATCCCCACCACATTTCATTCCATACATAACATTATGTTCAGCATACCCGGTAGTGATTATGTGGCGGGTGGGACAGATATATTGAAGTCTGGCTTTCATATCTACCCAATATACAATAGTTATCAATAAGACTTTGAGACTAAAAATAAATAAGTAAATAAAAGAAATAAAATAACAGGGCTGTATATTTCCCCTATCATACAAAAACATTAATGGGTTAAAAATTAAGTCTTGACTCCATTCTGGTGGCGAGAAGTAGCAACGGCATCTTCTATGAAATTGTATTAATTTTACTCAAGTGATATAAAATTATAGGGCTTAAAAGAAGGCCACTCAACTAAGTTGCTATGGTAAATTGAATGTCAAACAGCCTCTTAGTGAATTTGTCATAAAGGAGCAGCAGAGAATCTTAGGTTAACATAAAGAAAAAACATAATATACCCAATATTTCTATAGCACTGTAATTTTCCCAAAGTTTATAGCTCATGGAAAAGCAAAGTCTGTGGCCCTAGATTTGGAGTTCGGCGGTAAAAGGGCTGTTAACGCTCCGCGGGGTTTTTTTCTGGCCGCACCATAAATTTAACTCTGGTATCGAGAGTTCAAACAAATGCTGCGTTAGGGCTCCAAAAAAGGAGGCGTAGAGCATATTTACCGCAAATGCAACTCTCGATACCAGAGTTGCTTACGGACGCGGCCGGCATCAAAAACGTGCTCGTGCACGATTCTCCCATAGGAAACAATGGGGCAGTTTGAGGTGAAAAAAAACCTAACACCTGCAAAAAAGCAGCGTTTCAGCTCTTAACGCAGCCACCATTGTTTCCTATGGGGAAACACTTCCTACGTCTGCACCTAACACTCTAACATTGTACCCCGAGTCTAAACACCCCTAACCTTACACTTATTAACCCCTAATCTGCCGCCCCCGCTATCGCTGACCCCCTGCATTACACTTTTAACCCCTAATCTGCCGCTCCGTAAACCGCCGCCACCTACGTTATCCCTATGTACCCCTAATCTGCTGCCCTAACATCGCCGACCCCCTATGTTATATTTATTAACCCCTAATCTGCCCCCCACAACGTCGCCGACACCTGCCTACACTTATTAACCCCTAATCTGCCGAGCGGACCTGAGCGCTACTATAATAAGTTATTAACCCCTAATCCGCCTCACTAACCCTATCATAAATAGTATTAACCCCTAATCTGCCCTCCCTAACATCGCCGACACCTACCTTCAATTATTAACCCCTAATCTGCCGACCGGAGCTCACCGCTATTCTAATAAATGTATTAACCCCTAAAGCTAAGTCTAACCCTAACACTAACACCCCCCTAAGTTAAATATAATTTTTATCTAACGAAATAAATTAACTCTTATTAAATAAATGATTCCTATTTAAAGCTAAATACTTACTTGTAAAATAAATCCTAATATAGCTACAATATAAATTAGAATTATATTATAGCTATTTTAGGATTAATATTTATTTTACAGGCAACTTTGTAATTATTTTAACCAGGTACAATAGCTATTAAATAGTTAAGAACTATTTAATAGTTACCTAGTTAAAATAATAACAAATTTACCTGTAAAATAAATCCTAACCTAAGATATAATTAAACCTAACACTACCCTATCAATAAAATAATTAAATAAACTACCTACAATTACCTACAATTAACCTAACACTACACTATCAATAAATTAATTAACTACAATTACCTACAATTAAATACAATTAAATAAACTATCTAAAGTACAAAAAATAAAAAAGAACTAAGTTACAGAAAATAAAAAAATATTTACAAACATAAGAAAAATATTACAACAATTTTAAACTAATTACACCTACTCTAAGCCCCCTAATAAAATAACAAAGCCCCCCAAAATAAAAAAATCCCTACCCTATTCTAAAATACAAATATTACAAGCTCTTTTACCTTACCAGCCCTGAACAGGGCCCTTTGCGGGGCATGCCCCAAGAATTTTCAGCTCTTTTGCCTGTAAAAAAAAACATACAATACCCCCCCCCCCCAACATTACAACCCACCACCCACATACCCCTAATCTAACCCAAACCCCCCTTAAATAAACCTAACACTAATCCCCTGAAGATCTTCCTACCTTGTCTTCACCATACCAGGTTCACCGATCCGTCCTGGCTCCAAGATCTTCATCCAAGCCAAGCGGGGGTTGGCGATCCATAATCCGGTGCTCCAAAGTCTTCCTCCTATCCGGCAAGAAGAGGACATCCGGACCGGCAAACATCTTCTCCAAGCGGCATCTTCTATCTTCTTCCATCCGATGACGACCGGCTCCATCTTGAAGACCTCCAGCGCGGATCCATCCTCTTCTTCCGACGACTAGACGACGAATGACGGTTCCTTTAAGGGACGTCATCCAAGATGGCGTCCCTCGAATTCCGATTGGCTGATAGGATTCTATCAGCCAATCGGAATTAAGGTAGGAATTTTCTGATTGGCTGATGGAATCAGCCAATCAGAATATAGTTCAATCCGATTGGCTGATCCAATCAGCCAATCAGATTGAGCTCGCATTCTATTGGCTGATCGGAACAGCCCAATAGAATGCGAGCTCAATCTGATTGGCTGATTGGATCAGCCAATCGGATTGAACTATATTCTGATTGGCTGATTCCATCAGCCAATCAGAAAATTCCTACCTTAATTCCGATTGGCTGATAGAATCCTATCAGCCAATCGGAATTCGAGGGACGCCATCTTGGATGACGTCCCTTAAAGGAAACCGTCATTCGTCGTCTAGTCGTCGGAAGAAGAGGATGGATCCGCGCTGGAGGTCTTCAAGATGGAGCCGGTCGTCATCGGATGGAAGAAGATAGAAGATGCCGCTTGGAGAAGATGTTTGCCGGGTCCGGATGTCCTCTTCTTGCCGGATAGGAGGAAGACTTTGGAGCACCGGATTATGGATCGCCAACCCCCGCTTGGCTTGGATGAAGATCTTGGAGCCAGGACGGATCGGTGAACCTGGTATGGTGAAGACAAGGTAGGAAGATCTTCAGGGGATTAGTGTTAGGTTTATTTAAGGGGGGTTTGGGTTAGATTAGGGGTATGTGGGTGGTGGGTTGTAATGTTGGGGGGGGGGTATTGTATGTTTTTTTTTACAGGCAAAAGAGCTGAAATTCTTGGGGCATGCCCCGCAAAGGGCCCTGTTCAGGGCTGGTAAGGTAAAGAGCTTGTAATATTTGTATTTTAGAATAGGGTAGGGAATTTTTTATTTTGGGGGGCTTTGTTATTTTATTAGGGGGGCTTAGAGTAGGTGTAATTAGTTTAAAATTGTTGTAATATTTTTCTTATGTTTGTAAATATTTTTTTATTTTCTGTAACTTAGTTCTTTTTTATTTTTTGTACTTTAGATAGTTTATTTAATTGTATTTATTTGTAGCAATTGTGTTTAATTAATTTATTGATAGTGTAGTGTTAGGTTAATTGTAGGTAATTGTAGGTAGTTATTTAATTATTTTATTGATAGGGTAGTGTTAGGTTTAATTATATCTTAGGTTAGGATTTATTTTACAGGTAAATTTGTAATTATTTTAACTAGGTAACTATTAAATAGTTCTTAACTATTTAATAGCTATTGTACCTGGTTTAAAATAATTACAAAGTTGCCTGTAAAATAAATATTAATCCTAAAATAGCTATAATATAATTATAATTTATATTGTAGCTATATTAGGATGTATTTTACAGGTAAGTATTTAGCTTTAAATAGGAATTATTTATTTAATAAGAGTTAATTTATTTCGTTAGATAAAAATTATATTTAACTTAGGGGGGTGTTAGTGTTAGGGTTAGACTTAGCTTTAGGGGGTTAATACATTTATTAGAATAGCGGTGAGCTCCGGTCGGCAGATTAGGGGTTAATAATTGAAGGTAGGTGTCGGCGATGTTAGGGAGGGCAGATTAGGGGTTAATACTATTTATGATAGGGTTAGTGAGGCGGATTAGGGGTTAATAACTTTATTATAGTAGCGCTCAGGTCCGCTCGGCAGATTAGGGGTTAATAAGTGTAGGTAGGTGTCGGCGACGTTGAGGGGGGCAGATTAGGGTTAATAAATATAACATAGGGGTCGGCGATGTTAGGGGTAGCAGATTATGGGTACATAGGGGATAACGTAGGTGGCGGCGATTTGCGGTCGGAAGATTAGGGGTTAATTATTTTAAGTAGCTTGCGGCGACGTTGTGGGGGGGCAAGTTAGGGGTTAATAGATATAATACAGGGGTCGGCGGTGTTAGGGGCAGCAGATTAGGGGTACATAAGTATAACGTAGGTGGCGGTCGGCAGATTAGGGGTTAAAAATTTTAATCGAGTGGCGGCGATGTGGGGGGACCTCGGTTTAGGGGTACATAGGTAGTTTATGGGTGTTAGTGTACTTTAGGGTACAGTAGTTAAGAGCTTTATAAACCGGCGTTAGCCAGAAAGCTCTTAACTCCTGCTATTTTTCAGGCGGCTGGAATCTTGTCGTTAGAGCTCTAACGCTCACTGCAGAAACGACTCTAAATACCGGCGTTAGGAAGATCCCATTGAAAAGATAGGCTACGCAAATGGCGTAGGGGGATCTGCGGTATGGAAAAGTCGCGGCTGAAAAGTGAGCGTTAGACCCTTTAATCACTGACTCCAAATACCAGCGGGCGGCCAAAACCAGCGTTAGGAGCCTCTAACGCTGGTTTTGACGGCTACCGCCGAACTCTAAATCTAGGCCTGTGACTTTTATGGCAGAGTCCCAATGCTGGACATCTCAAGCATATATAAGTTAAACCAACTCCTAAACTCTGAGGTATTAGAGCATATGAAGTCATTGAAGTGTGGCAGTCTTTAACATAAGAAAAATAGAGCTAAAAGGAAAAGCAGGAGCGAAAATGACAATGAGGATATATAAATGCAGTACATATAGCCAATTTGAGGGGCTGAAGTGATATTTCTCTCACCAAAGTCCTCCTTTAATATATTCTGCCCCATTACCCCACGCCAGACGTTGGGAGCAAGTATAGGTAGAGCAGCAAGTCCGTTTCCGCGAACCAAAACCTCTCTGCTGCCGTCAGGATAGCGTGGAGTGCTGTATGTATGAAAGAGGCCACAGAAAGGAAGCAGCTACCAAGTGTATCAGCCCATCATAAGTTATTAAGTATAGGCAGTATCAGGGTTGGATTCACCATGACCGCCAACGTAGATCTAGAGTTCTTACCACTCTCCTCATAGTCAACCATAGGTAGATTTTCCCCTCTGGGGGGCTCTCCGATGCCCACCACACCGGCTCTTCTCCCTTGTGTCTGCCCCAACTTCGCAGCACTTGTGATATGTCGGCTGTCAGCCACAGAATTTGGTTGCGTAGTTACCCAACAGCAGTCTGGCCTAGGCAACTGTCTCGGCTGAAGTGGACAGAACTCTGGTGAGTCCCAGATCTCTATGTTGGCTGCACATCTCATCGAGACCTCAATATCTCTCGCTGAGTAGTCAGGCTTCGTTGGTTCAACAGTGCGTGGTAGCGGGATGACGCCATCTTGGATGACAAGTTGCGCAGTTGATTGTGTGAGCCATCTGGAAATTATCACTAACATTTCAGAGTGGTGTCGCTTCAACAGCTCGGATATCTTCTCTTCTAGCTGTATTGTAGGCATGGTTCTTTAAATGAAATAGTAAGGTGAACACCCTGGTGGTTCCGATGTCTAATATCTATCGTATCCTATAAGCTGGGTAGCAGGGGTCAAAACCACACTTCCAAAGTTGCCAAACCACTTCTTCAAGGGACAAAACACATCTCTATATCCTCATGAGCCAATATTGTCTCTTCAAAATGATCCAAAATTTGATAAAGTTACTGAAAGTTATGTGCCATTGCAGAGCTCCCTAGAAATGCGACTTGCCAGCTCAGCTACTTGCTCCGCCCCCCCCCCCCTTTAAGTTTAAGATGCTGTCAAACTGCTCCTTTGCTGCCTTGAAAACTTTCCACTTAGGAAATAGTAGGTAAAAAAAAAATTCTTCTTTTTTCTTTTTTTTTAACAAATTCAGAATGACCCCATAAACAAAAATTGAGCAAAACAAAATAATTATTTTTGAGCAACAATTAGTCTGATCATATATTACCCCCCACAGAACATAACATTCTTATGATGATGTATTCCTTATTCCCTTATACCCATTTTCATTATTTTCTTCTTCTTTTTTTTTTTTAATAAAACTTTCATTAATACAAATTCAAAGGTACAATATACAATAGTATATAAGATAATATTACTTTGGTACAGTCGGGTCACAGTGAATACAGAGTGTCACTACATTGTTATAAAAGTACAGGCAATCAGTATATTTGGGTAACACTAATATCCATTACTAGAATACCTATATTCATCCCATAGGAATTTAATGGAGAGATAATCTTCCATTTTATGTATTATAAACTAATGGTGTTTTTCAAGTGTTAAAGTCAATGTAACATTTGAAACCCATTCTGCTACTGAGGGAACTATCTTATTCTTCCATTATCTAGAAATTAATTGTTTGGCACAGTTCAACATTGAATCTAATAATTTAGATCTAAGTCTACATTTCAGCTTAGTGGGTTTGTTAAATAGGCAGATTATTGGGTCCTTTGGGATATCAAATTGTAGTACTCTAGATATTTCTCTAGTTATAAGTTGCTAATATCCTGCTATCACTGGGCAGTTACACAATATATGTAACGCTGAACCTGGTTGACCACACTCTCTCTAGCACAAGGCGGAGGATGTTGGAAATATTTGTGCTAGTTGATGTGAAGTGTATTACCACCTGCTGAGTCATTTCATAGTGGTTTCCCGAAAGCTCATTGAGGAGGAAGAGTTTATTTGGCAAAATATAGTGAGCCATTCTTTTTCTGTGAGTTTAACGCCAAGTTCCTCTTCCCATTTCAGTATATATGTGGGGAGTGTTTGTGAATGTTGTTGTAGGATAATTTTATAAGTGATAGATAATAGACCCTTAGTTGCGCTTTGGTAGCATAAGTGTTCGAAAGGAGTCAAATTCCTGTTTATTTTAGATTTTTCTGAGTGGAAAGAAATAAGATGATGTAATTGGTGATATTTATACCAGTGATTGAATTGTTGTATGTTGCAATTCAACAGTTCTTATCTAGGGCGTAATTTACCTTTGGATAGAACGGTATAATATGGGATCATGGTGTGTATTGACCACCATTTTCATTATTTTCTATGTTCACACAAAAACTCCACGTAGATACAAATGTTTGTGTGTGTTAAAAAAAAGGTACTGTTCCTGGAAAATAATAAATAAATATCTGTAACTACCTTGTATCTAAACCTCTGCAAATTGTCCCCTTATTTCAGTTCTTTTGACAGACTTGCATTTTAGCCAATCAGTGCTCACTTCTAGGAGCTTTAAATGCATGAGCTCAATGTTATCTATATGAAACACAAGAACAAACACCCTCTAGTGGTGAAAAACTGTCAAAATGCTTTCAGATTAGAGGCGGCCTTCAAGGTCTAATAAATTAGCATATGAACCTACTAGGTTTATCTTTTAACAAAGAATGCTAAGAGAACAAAGCAAAATTGGTGATAAAAGTAAATGGGAAAGTTGTTTAAAATGACATGCCCTATTTAAATCATGACATTTTTACTAACAAAAAGCCCATTTTTGATATAAGGCATGGAAAATCCCATGAGGATATGTCCTTAAATACTGGTTCTTAACTTTATGCATTATACAAACATCCCTATGTCAAATAAATTCATAAATACTAAAAATATTGTATAAAGGGCTCTTACTTTATCTGGGTTAGAGTAAAATACCAACCCCATGTTGTAATCTATTTTAATTTGTATGATAAAGTCAAATAGGAAGAACAGGTATTGGACAATAAAAGTTTAAAGAATAGCAAATATAAAATGATAAACATTTGTACTTCTATAAACATCAAGCACTTATGGAAACAGCCTTCCTGATTTTCAACCTTCCTGTTATATTCTCTTTTGTATAAAATCCTTAGCCTTAATATTTATCAAGTAAAGAATTCCTATTGAGCCAACCAAAATGTCAAATTTCTGTACTTCTAATATTCAACAGTGAAATGAAAATGCCACTTTATGTAATATGTGCATTATGCCTTGAGGCATAGATTGATCTTGGTTAAGGGTAAAAGCATAAGAATTCACATGGCTGTCTTTTACACCTATGTGAAAGCATTATCTTTATATTTCTCTTTAATACCCTAAGGGCAGAATACAATAAAATACATAACACTGTCTGAAAAATGATCACCAGGCAAGAGACTAGAATTAGTGCCAATGTCCTTAATAAAATCAGATCGTAAAATGTATGCAACTTGGTTTTGTGAACTGCACCAATCCTATAACATAATGAAAATACCATATATTACATCACACATCAAATAATCCATTCTTATTTTAATTATTATGTTATAAAAAAAACTAAAAAAAAACATAATAACCTAATAACATGATAACCTAAGTTACAAGTTTCCTCAGTCTTTCCAGCAATGGCTCTTATTCCAGTCTATCACAATAGCCATGGGGGCATATTTATCAAAGCGTCAACTGCAAATACCCTTGAATCCCGCATAGTATTTGTCACGATATTGATACGCCATAGTTATCAAAGTGTCAAGATCGTCAAATGTTGAAATTTGTGACGTAATATGCGCTCCCGCAATCTCAATCTGACACAGATCGATGCTTGGGTCATTACAGATGTTTTGAATTCAGATTTGACTCTATTTGACCCTTTTCCAAATGTATCAAACATTTAACAGGTACTCTGGCATCTATTCTGTCACAGTGTACCTAGTTTTCAATCGGCAACCCTTTAGGCCGCGGATGCCATAGAAATCAATGGGAGTCTGAAAACACAGAAAGCTTATGTTCGATGCTGCAAGAGAATGAAGTATATTACATAATAAAAGTAAATTAGAAACTCTATTAAAATTGTATACCCTTTCTAAATCAAACAATATTATTGCTCTACATTTAGTGCACTAGTAGATATAGGGATAACAATTGAAAATACATTACTTTCTAATTTACTCCTATTATCCATTTTTCTTCATTCTCTTGATATCTTTATTTGAAAAAGCAGGAATGTAAGCTTACGGGCCGGACCATTTTTGGTTCAGAACCCAGGGTAGCTCTTGACTATAGGTGGCTGCATTTAGCCACCAATCATCAAGTGCTACCCAGGTGCTGAACCAAAGATGGGCTGGCTCGTAAGCTTACATTCCTGCTTTTTCAAATAAAGATATAAAGAGAATGAAGAAAAAATTATAATAGGAGTAAATTAGAAAGTTGCTTAAAATTACATGCTGTATCTGAATCATGAAAGATACAAAATTGGGTTCAGTATCCTTTTATGAGCCGGATAACGAGTGGCGCGTTCACAGTTATACGTGAGCAAAAAAAGGGTTTATTAAGAGTGTTTCTCGTTGAAGGTAAATAATTAGTAGCTTACTGATTATGATTACGGCTTCCTCAGAGCTCTGGCTAACTGTATTGCGAAACAAAAAAGTGTCACAAAATATACCAAATATACATTACAAAGTATAGTTACACTCATAATAACAATATCTAATAAACATTACATTAAAAAAATATTGCACAAAAAAATTATATGGGCTCAAAGATTTGAGGTCTCAGGCAAAGGGATTTAACAATGAGATATATACATGTCTAAAGGGGAATATGTATGTATAGATATGTGTCTATATCTGTGTACATATGTATGTATTTATATGTGTATATATGTATTTTCAGAAGTAAATAAACATAAAAACACATAAATACATATGAACACATACAGTATAAAGACATATACAGAAGTGCATTGGAGCCCTTTGCGATCAAGAAGATGAAAACGTCAAAAAGTATTTATGCAATATTCATATTTAATAATATTTTATACTGTGGGGCCCATTTATCAAGCTTATGGGCCCGTGTTTCTGCCGAGTCTTCAGACTCTCCAGAAACACAAGTTATGGAGCCTCTGCTCCATAACCCTGTCCTCCTGCTCTGATGAGGCGGACAGGAATCGCCGAAAATCAACCCGATCGAGTACGATCGGGTTGATTGACACCCCCCTGCTGGCAACCCATTGGCCGCGAGTCTGCAGGGGGCGGCGTTGCACCTGCAGCTCTTGTGAGCTGCTGGTGCAATGCTGAATACGGAGAGCATATTGCTCTCTGCATTCAGCGATGTCTGTCGGACCTGGCAAAATACCATCAGATATATGTAGAAATACTGTATGTATTTATGAATAAATAGAACATATTCTTCTATGTGAAGAACATTGGTATGTAAATATTTATATTTTCATGATGGTTTAGCGCGCTTGAGAATATGCAATCGTGTTTGCGCAGTAGTGTGTGTTCGATTTTTCTCCCACTTTTTTTGCTCCATTGACTTCCATGGGGGGATACGTTATCGCTCTCGTGATATTCTAAGGTTGGCTTTTTACGCGGATTGGTTTAATGCACATGCAAAACTGTTTACTTTCAACTTGTACTTCCTGATGCGCACAAAAAGTTTACTTA
Source organism: Bombina bombina (assembly GCF_027579735.1). Lineage (NCBI taxonomy): Eukaryota > Metazoa > Chordata > Amphibia > Anura > Bombinatoridae > Bombina > Bombina bombina. The sequence continues at coordinate 201,777,505 of NC_069504.1, forward strand.
TAGCAAAGTTAGCACTCAAGCATTAAATTCAGCTTCACATGTAATCTGGTCTTAAATGTTTGTGATTTTTATTTTTTTATTTTTTTTAAAAGACATGTTTTTATAATATAACTTATATTTTACTTATCTCTTGTTTGTCTTTTGTAGATACTAATATATTTTATGAATTATTTTCTGTACTAACACAATCTGTAATAACTTGTTTTGGTTATTGTGTATTTTTTTATCATTTGTATCATTCACCATTAGCTTTTATCACTTGTTCACTGCTGTAAATATTATTACAATATAGGAAGTTCTTCATAGGCACTGTGTTTTAATTATATGTGTCATGAGATGCAGGACACAGCATAGAAGGTACAACACTATTTTATTGCAGAGCATAGAAGTATACAGCTTGTACAACACATCTAACTTAGTAACTGCAACAGACAATAATGGCTATAAGCCACGCCCCCATCCAGTGACATCACCTCCCACTCTCATCACATCTTCCCCTTTTTCAAAGGACAAAGCATGATTTTTTTTTTAGAGTACATCAAATAACAAGGTATACAAGAAGCATGCAAAAATAGTTTTGTTTAGTATAACAAGTAGTAGTATAACAAATAACAAGTTAAAGAGAATATACTGTATATGAACAATAAGAAATACAATCCTGACTTGAACATTAACCATGGGGTTGTTCTGACCATTCTTCCAGTCACTGCTCTATCTAGTGCTAATCCCGATATCGGGCTGGAAGATTCACCACTCTTCCAATTGACGTTACTTTACATTAACTGTCCTCTGATACAGAAGAAGGTGATTGAGAGTCTGCTGGAAGCAAAGAAGTATCCCCACTGTGATCTTGCTGAGGGGAAGGCGCCCCTCTTAAAACAGGGGATCCCACCAGCAGTGGCTCTGAGACATCCAGTCCCAAACTCTCAGGTACTGGCTGAAGATGTCTTCTATTTGTATTTGTGACTGGCCCTCCATCAGTAAGGTTCTGGAGAGCATCCAATTACTGTAGCAGGCATCTTCCATTTCTTCTCATCATCCAGTTTAACTCTGACACTTTGCCCCACGTTCAGCTCCTGCAAGGGCCTCACAGAGGGGCCAATTTATTAATGTGCGAGCGGACAGGATCCGATATTGCGGATCATCTCCGTTGCACATCGATATATGTTGACAGCATATGCTCTCAGCATCATTCAAGGGTGCAATCTCCAAATACCTAAATTTGTATTTATTTTAGCTAGGTAGTTAGTAAATAATTAATAACTATTTAGTAACTATTCTACCTAGTTAAAATAAAAACAAACTTGCCTGTAAAATAAAAATAAACCCTAAGCTAGCTACAATGTAACTATTAGTTATATTGTAGCTAGCTTAGGTTTTTTTTTTTATAGGTAAGTATTTCATTTTAAATAGGAATAATTTAGGTAATGATAGGAATTCTATTTAGATTTATTTAAATTATATTTAAGTGAGGGGGTGTTAGGGTTAGACTTAGGTTTAGGGGTTAATAAATTTAGAATAGTGGCGGCGACATTGGGGACGGCAGATTAGGGGTTAATAAATGTAGGTAGGATGTGGCGACATTGGGGGAGGGAGATTAGGGGTTAATAAATATAATGTAGGTGTCGGCGATGTTGGGGCAGCAGATTAGGGGTTAATAAGTATACTGTAGGTGGCGGCAATGTCTGGAGTGGCAGATTAGGGGTTAATAAGTATAATGTAGGTGTCGGCAATGTCGGGGGCGGCAGATTAGGGGTTAATAAGTGTAAGATTAGGGGTGTTTACACCTAACACCCTAACATGAACCCTGAGTCTAAACATACATTTTGTTTCCCCATAGGAATCAATGGGGCTGCGTTACTGAGCTAAACGCTGCTTTTTTGCAGGTGTTAGACTTTTTCTCAGCCGGCTCTCCCCATTGATCTCTATGGGGAAATCATGCACGAGCACATACAACCAGCTCACCGCTGACTTAAGCAGCGCTGGTATTGGAGTGTGGTATGGAGCACAATTTTTCTCTACGCTCACTTCTTGCCTTTTAAGGCCGGGTTTATAAAAATAATACCAGCGCTGTATGTAAGTGAGCGGTGAGAATAAAGTTCAAATTAGCAACACACCCCTCTTACCACAAAACTCATAATCTAGCGGAGTGTTTGCTAATTTTCTATTTTTTATTGGTCATTCTCATCCTATGGGCCGATTTATCAAAGTCTGGCGGACATGATACACAAGGGGGAGAGGCGGGAAAGAGGAAGCCCAGTAAGTAGGTTATTGCAGTAGTCAAGTTGGGAAATAAAAAGGGAGTAGATTATTTGCTTTGTGGTATTAGGGCTCAGAAAAGTGTGAATCTTGGTAATATTGTGTAGGTGGTTACGGCAGGATGAAGAAAGCAATTGGATGTGGGGGACAAAGGATAGATTTGAGTCAAGTGTAACTCCGAGGCAGCGGACTTGGGGCAATGGGGAGATGGTGATGCCATCGACAGATATAGAAAAGTCAGAAGTCAGTTTAGAGCTTGAGGGTGGGGATTAGAATGAGTTCAGTCTTGGACATGTTAATATTTAGGTGGTGCATCCAGGTGGATTCCGAAAATGGCCGTCTGTGGATTCTTTCACTAATCTGCCATTTTTGGAATCCACTGGGATGAAGCGAAGTAAAGAAAATTACTACATTACAATAGAAAATAAAAAATAAAAATTACTTTACATTAATCTAATTACAGAAAATAAAAAAAACATTACAAAAAATAATAAACAACACTATCCAAAATAAAAAAATAAACCTATTCCCTATGAAAATAAAAAAGCCCACCAAAATATTAAAAAAAAAACATAATCTAATGCTAAACTACCAATAGCCCTTAAAATGGCTTTTTTGCTGGGCATTGTCCTAAAGAAATCAGCTCTTTTACATTATATTATAATAATAATATAATATAATAATTATATATTAAATAAAAATAAAAACTAACACTAATAAACCTAAACTACCCATTGCCCCTAAAGGGGCATTTGTATCAGCATTGCCCTTAAAAGGGCATTCAGCTCTTTTGCAATTTCCCCAAAAAAAAACAAATCTAAAAAAACAAACCCCCCCCCAAAAAAAAAAAAAAAACTAACACTAAAGCCCCAAATAGGTACTCACGGTTTCAGAAGTCCGGTGGAGAAGGTCTTCTTCCAGGCGGGTCCATCATCTTCATCCATAGCATAGGCAGCGCAGAGCAGAGGTTCGGAGTGCTCTTCGCAGAAGTGGCGATCATCGGCTGCATTTATCGGCGGCGGTGGCGTTCCTCAGTGTCTGCACACTGAAACTTGAATTCAAGGTACCCCATATTTGTTGGGGTACCTTGAATTCCTATTGGCTGAAATTTTCAAAATCTACTGAAATCGTATTCGCTGATTTGAGCAGCCAATAGAATTTCAGTAGCTCTAATCCTATCGGCTGTTTTGTAAAATTCAGCAGCCAATAGGATGAGAGCTACTGAAATCTTATTGGCTAATTTGAACAGTCAATAGGATTTTAGTAGCTCTAATCCTATTGGCTGTTTTGAAAAATTCATCCAATAGGAATGCAAGGTACCCCAAATTGATTGCGGTACCTTTCATTCAATATTTAGTATACCATAGACATCAGATGAAGAGGAGCCTCCATGCCGCCGAGGACCACCACCGCCGCCGAGGACTGCCACCCCCGAGGACCACCAACACCATCACATATGACTACCACTGAGGATCGCCACATCTGAGAAGACCGCTCTGAACCTCCACTCCACGCCGCCTTCGGTGTGGATGAAGATGAAATACCCGCCTGGAAGAAGACCTTTCTCCGCTGGACCAGATGATTGGAGAATAGCTTTGTTTATTTGTTTCTGATTGGAGAATAGCAAATGTAAAACCTCCTCATAAAAAGTAGAGAGGAATCTGGTAACTACAGGCCAGTTAGTTTAACTTCAGTAGTAGGGAAATTAATGGAAAGCCTCTTAAAAGAAAGAATTATGACTTACATAAAGACAAACAATTTAGAGGACCAAAACCAGCATGGTTTTACTTCAGGGAGATCATGTCAGACTAATCTAATCAACTTCTTTGATTATGTAACAAAAGTATTAGACAAGGGTGGAGCAGTTGATGTAGCATATCTAGATTTCAGCAAAGCATTTGACACTGTCCCACACAATAAACTAATTCACAAACTGTATCTCCTTGGTCTAGACTCAAAAATTGTGAACTGGGTGGAATGCTGGCTTAAGGGCAGAAAACAATATGTCTAAGTAAATGGAGTTCATTCAGCAGAGGGGGCTGTTACTAGTGGTGTTCCTCAGGGGTCAGTTCTGGGGCCTGTTTTGTTTAACATATTTATCATTGGTATCAGCAAAGGGCTACAGGAAAAGTATGTCTGTTTGCAGATGATACAAAAATATGTAACAGAGTGGATGTTCCAGGGGGGGGGGTAGACAAAATGAGAAGTGATATACAACAATTGGAGGATTGGACAAACGACTGGGATCTAAAGTTTAACACAGCAAAGTGTAAAATAATGCATTTAGGGAAGAAAAATCCAAATGTTAATTAAAGACTCAATGACACTTTACTGACTGTTACAGATGAGGAACAGGACTTGGGAATTATTATTTCAGATGATTTAAAACTTAGTAAACAATGTAGTAATGCAGCGAGTAAGGCTAGCAGAATGCTTGGATGTATTGGTCGAGGTATTTGCAGCAGAAATAGTAAGGTTCTTATGCCACTTTATAGATCATTAGTTAGGCCTCATCTTGAGTATTGTGTGCTGTTCTGGAGGCCAAACCTTCAGACGGATATTAACAAACTTGAATCTGTGCAAAGGAGGACTACCAAAATGGTACATGGTCTAAAAAATAAAACTTACCAGGATAGGCTCAATGACCTAAATATGTATAGCTTGGAGGAGAGAAGGGAAAGAGGTGATATGATAGTAACTTTCAAGTACATTAAAGGGTAACATACCCACAGAGGCTGTGGGTATGTTACATAAAATGAAAAATTCAAGAACAAGGGGTCATGATCTCAACCTGAAGGGTAGTAGATTCAGGAGTAATTTGAGGAAGCATTTCTTTACAGAAAGAGTGATTGATTTATGGAATAAACTTCCTCAAGAGGTAGTAATGACAAACAATGTTGGGGACTTTAAAAATGCCTGGGACAAGCATAAGGCTATCCTACGAACTAGATAAGTTTATACTGTTAGGTAATATCGGGCAGACTTGCTGGGCCTATGGCTCTTATCTGCCATCAATATCTATGTTTCTATGTTTATATGACTTCTGAAACCATGAGTACCTATTTGGGGCTTTAGTGTTAGTTTTTTTTTTTGGGGGGGGTTCGTTTTTTTAGATTAGAGTTTTTTTGGGCAAATTTCAAAAGAGCTGAATGCCCTTTTAAGGCCAGTGAAAAAGAGCTGAATGCCCTTTTAAGAGCAATGCCCATACAAATGTCCCTATGGGGCAATGGGTAGTTTAGGTTTATTAGTGTTAGTTTTTTTATTTTTGGGGGGGGAATGTTTTATTTTTATAGGGGTATTAGTTTAAGTTTAATTTTATTATTTTGGATAGCTTTGTTTATTTGTTTCTGTATTTTCATTTTTTGTAGCTTGTTTTTTTTTATTTTTAACACACAGACTGCTTTCTGGGCAGGCTTATCAACTAGTAAGACATAATATAGATATAAAGAACCTAGGTATTCTAATTTGCAAGAATTAAATAAATGTATCTTCTATTGTTTGAGTACATGCTCTTTTTGATCTATATGAAGCCCAAATGGAAAATGTATTACTATATTTAAGAAACAGGACAATATACTAAAAATATATAGAATAAATCAGGGTAAATGTGGGAAAGATACAATTCCATGTAGTATGGTAACCCCAGGATTTAATTCCACAATCTCCCTTGACTGTATTATATACTATTGTTAAAAATCAATCACCTAGATTTAGAGTTCTGCGTTAGCCTTAAAAAGCAGCGTTAAGGGGTCCTAACGCTGCTTTTTAACGCCCGCTGGTATTACGAGTCAGGCAGGAAAGGGTCTACCGCTCACTTTTCTTCCGTGACTTTTGGCTACCGCAAATCCCCTTAAGTCAATTGCGTATCCTATCTTTTCTATGGGATTTGCCTAACGCCGGTATTACGAGTCTTGGAAGAAGTGAGCGGTACAGCCTCTACCGCCAAGACTCCTACCGCCTAAAAAAGTCAGTAGTTAAGAGTTTTATTGGCTAACGCCGGACAATAAAGCTCTTAACTACCATGCTACAAAGTACACTAACACCCATAAACTACCTATTAACCCCTAAACCGAGGCCCCCCCACATCGCAAACACTAAAATACATTTTTTTAACCCCTAATCTGCCTACCGGACATCGCTGCCACCTACATTATACCTATGAACCCCTAATCTGCTGCTCCTAACATCGCTGACACCTTTATTATATTTATTAACCCCTAATCTGCCCCCCCCCCAACGTCGCCGCCAACTACCTACACTTATTAACCCCTAATATGCCGACCGGACATCGACACTATAATAAATGTATTAACCCCTAAACCGCAGCACTCCCGCCTCGCAAACACTATAATAAATTGTATTAACCCCTAATCTGCCCTCCCTAACATTGCCGCCACCTACCTACAATTATTAACCCCTAATATCCCGCCCTCAACGTCGCCGCTACTATAATAAAGTTATTAACCCCTAAACCTAAGTCTAACCCTAACCCTAACACCCCCCTAAGTTACAATAAATCCACAGAAGAAGGCAGCACCTTGCAGTATAAAAATATCTTTATTTCCACATGCTGGAATAAAAAAGTGACGTTTCGGGTAGAGAACCCTTAATCATACAAAGCTAAAACACACTGTTCAAACCTTATAAAGGCCTACCTGTACACAGGTGTTCAATTAACATTTCTCAGCACTTCCACCTAGTGGTTACTCACTTCATTACATCTATAGTAGAACTTAATGTTCTTATTTCACCTTAGTGCCAGATAGAATTAAAATCTATACAGAAAAAATATATACATATGCAGAAAAATGACATATACAGATACCAATGTAATTTCAACCAAATAAATTATTGATAGACAAATTATTGAAAATGTTAAGAATTTTTTTTGTTGAAAAACAATTGCAGCAAATTTGATGAAAAACAGTTGTAGCAAGTTAAATGAAAAATAATTGCAGCAAATTAGACATTTCATGACTCAAAATGATTCCAAAAATAATTACAAAAATGAATATAAAAATGATTATAAAAATAGAGTGTAATACAATTCTTTATTTAAACCCAGGGGTTGCATTGCATTGAGTTTGTAGATCCAAAATGCTTCTTTCTTTTTTAGAATTAACTCTCTATTAACCCCCCCGTCTGGGACGTGGCACTGCATCAATGATTTGAAAACGGACCTGACTAATGTTGTGGCCACATTGGATAAAATGTCCTGACACTGGTGCCTCCAAGTTTCCACATCTGATATTGCTTTTGTGTCGTACTATCCTATCATGGACACGGCGTGTTGTCTCGCCAATGTAAATTTTTCCACATGGACATTTTATGAGATAGATAGCAAAAACAGTATCACATGTGTAAAAGCCTTTTATCAAAATTTTTTTACCAATGAGAGGATGTACAAATTGAGGGCCTTTGATCATCGCATTGCAGTTGCACACATCCCAAACAGGGATAACACCCATAATTTTTATCAGATATGTAGCTTTGCTGTTTTTTGTTTGCACTTCCAATATCAGTATGTATAAGCTCATCTCTGAGATTTCTCCTTCTTCTATAGGCAGGCATGGGGGGTACTGCAAATTCAGCAACACCTGGGTGGCAACCCTGTAGGATACGCCAGTGTTTTTTTAGTACATTCATAATTTTGCTACCATGATTATTATGATCCATAACCATTACCATACGTTTATCCTCCTTTTTTGGTGTTGGATCTTTTTTGGATTGCACTTTAGTTAATTCATTCTGAACTAACGCTGCAGGATAACCCCTACTCTCAAACTTTTTTGCCATGTTGTGTAATCTTTTTTGCAATCTATCTTCTTCAGATACAATACGTTGTACCCTTAGGAACTGACTTCTAGGTAGTGACCTAACTGTACTTCTAGGATGGAAATGTTGATAGTGTAACAAGCCATTCTTATCAGTAGGTTTTACATATAAATCTGTGAGACCTTACCATCCTTTAAATATACTCTGGTGTCTAAGAAGTCAACCTGTAATTCACTTGCATTAAGGCAGAATTTGATAGAATCAGTGCTACAATTGAGCTCAGCGACAAATTCCTCCAGGGTTCCAATGTCGCCACACCACACACCGAATACATCATCTATCATCTATCTAGGGGTTATCCTGCAGCGTTGGTTCAGAATGAATTAACTAAAGTGCAATCCAAAAAAGATCCAACACCAAAAAAGGAGGATAAACGTATGGTAATGGTTATGGATCATAATAATCATGGTAGCAAAATTATGAATGTACTAAAAAAACACTGGCGTATCCTACAGGGTTGCCACCCAGGTGTTGCTGAATTTGCAGTACCCCCCATGCCTGCCTATAGAAGAAGGAGAAATCTCAGAGATGAGCTTATACATACTGATATTGGAAGTGCAAACAAAAAACAGCAAAGCTACATATCTGATAAAAATTATGGGTGTTATCCCTGTTTGGGATGTGGCAACTGCAATTCGATGATCAAAGGCCCTCAATTTGTACATCCTCTCACTGGTAAAAAAAAATTTGATAAAAGGCTTTTACACATGTGATACTGTTTTTGCTATCTATCTCATAAAATGTCCATGTGGAAAAATTTACATTGGCGAGATGACACGCCGTGTCCGTGATAGGATAGTACAACACAAAAGCAATATCAGATGTGGAAACTTGGAGGCACCAGTGTCAGGACATTTTATCCAATGTGGCCACAACATTAGTCAGGTCCATTTTCAAATCATTGATGCAGTGCCACGTCCCAGACAGGGGGGGGGGTAATAGAGAGTTAATGCTAAAAAAGAAAGAAGCATTTTGGATCTACAAACTCAATGCAATGCAACCCCTGGGTTTAAATAAAGAATTGGATTACACTCTATTTTTATAATCATTTTTATATTCATTTTTGTAAGTATTTTTGTAATCATTTTGAGTCATGAAATGTCTAATTTGCTGCAATTATTTATCATTTAACTTGCTGCAACTGTTTTTCATCAAATTTGCTGCAATTGTTTTTCAACAAAAAAAATTCTTAACATTTTCAATAATTTGTCTATCAATAATTTATTTGGTTTAAATTACATTGGTATCTGTATATGTCATTTTTCTGCATATGTTTATATTTTTTCTGTATTGATTTTAATTCTATCTGGCACTAAGGTGAAATAAGAACATTAAGTTCTACTATAGATGTAATGAAGTGAGTAACCACTAGGTGGAAGTGCCGAGAAATGTTAATTGAACACCTGTGTACAGGTAGGCCTTTATATTTTTCTGTATTGATTTTAATTCTATCTGGCACTAAGGTGAAATAAGAACATTAAGTTCTACTATAGATGTAATGAAGTGAGTAACCACTAGGTGGAAGTGCTGAGAAATGTTAATTGAACACCTGTGTACAGGTAGGCCTTTATAAGGTTTAAACAGTGTGTTTTAGCTTTGTATGATTAAGGGTTCTCTACCCGAAACGTCACTTTTTTATTCCAGCATGTGGAAATAAAGATATTTTTATACTGCAAGGTGCTGCCTTCTTCTGTGGATTTATTGTGACTAAAGGGATTACAGCACCCTTTTTTGGCCTGCACCTGACAGTGGAGCTGAGCTACAAACTGTTCTACCCCCCTAAGTTAAATATAATTTAAATAAAACAAAATAAATATACTATAATTAAATAAATTATTCCTATTTAAAACTAAATACTTACCTATCAAATAAACCCTAATATAGCTACAATATAATGAATAAATTACATTGTAGCTATTTTAGGATTTATATTTGTTTTACAGGCAACTTTGTATTTATTTTAACTAGGTACAATAGCTATTAAATAGTTAATAACTATTTTATAGCTACCTAGTTAAAATAATTACAAAATTTCCTGTAAAATAAATCCTAACCTAAGTTACAAATACACCTAACACTACACTATCAATAAATTAATTAAATAAATTACCTACAATGATCTAAAATAAAATACAATTAAATAAACTAAACTATATTACAAAAACAAACACTAAATTAAAAAAAATTAAAAAATATTACAAGAATTTTAATCTAATTACACTTAATCTAAGCTCCCTAATAAAATTAAAAGCCCCCCAAAATAATAAAATTCCCTACCCTAAACTAAATTACAAAAGTAATCAGCTCTTTACCAGCCCTTAAAAGGGCTTTTTGCGGGGCATTACCCAAAGTAATCAGCTCTTTTACCTGTAAAAAAAATACAAGACTCCCCCCAACATTACAACCCACCACCCACACACCCCTACTCTAAAACCCACCCGATCCCCCCTTAAAAAAACCAAACACTACCCCATTGAAGATCACCCTACCTTGAGCCATCTTCAGCCAACCGGGCACCGATGGGACAGAAGAGGACATCCGGACCGGCACAAGTCTTCATCCAATCGGGGCAGAAGAGGTCCTCCATCCAGCAGAAGTCTTCATCCAGGCAGCATCTTCTATCTTTATCCATCCGGCGCGGAGCAGGTCCATCTTCAAGACATCCGACACGGGGCATCATCTTCTTTCCGACGACTAACACTGAATAAAGGTTCCTTTAAATGACGTCATCCAAGATGGCGTCCCTCGAATTCCGATTGGCTGATAGGATTATATCAGCCAATCGGAATTAAGGTAGGAAAAATCTGATTGAAGTTCAATCCGATTGGCTGATTGGATCAGCCAATAGAATGCGAGGTCAATTCAAGAACCGCAGATTTTTACCGACAAAACTCTAAATCTAGGCGAATATGTACCAAAGTCTATAATATCCAATTTAATTGCTCCCATAATTAAAAAAAAAATGTTCTCTCATTATATTATAACCAACATGATTCTAGGGACATATATTGTTTTATGGAAATGTCAAAACTATGGCAACATTTAACATGATTGTTGACAGACAGGTTTGTAAATAGATGCTGCATCACATGGGGAAATTTGACATTGCAAAAGAGATTTCTTATGCAAAGCCACCCCCTCTTTTTCTTCAATTGGTTCCAGGGTATGTTAATCACCCCCAGAAGCAGTTTCTGCTTCTTATATCCTGCAAGCCTATTTTACATAGCACCAAAAGCTGCAAATGCAGCTTAATAAATTTACTCCTTTTCTCCTTTAGTGCTTCTATTAAACTATTTTAAGTTTAAATTTCACTCCATGTTTTAACTGCCCATTTAACAAACCAGTTCTTTGTAGCTAATATATGAGTATTTGCTGAATGTTCTGTCATGATTAAACGGTTGCCTAAAGCTGTTACGGAGATAAACATGATGTTTTATCTTACCAAAAAGTATTCAGAAATAATAGAAAATGTTCTTTGAAGTCCAGACATGGGGGCAGAAATACAGTTATTGGAAATGCTTTTAAGCAACATGATTTTGTGATATATTATTTAATTATATTTGGTGTAAAGCTAAAATATATGATGTGTCCATTACTATAGACTGTGCCTTCTGAATTCAGTTATCTGAACAACTTTGATATATCAAAAAAACAAAACAAAAACACTCAAAATATCAATGGAATTTATCAAAAAATTGGTCTTTATCACTAATATCATTTGAAATTCTACTACAATGAGAAATGTATTTTGATCTTTTTTATATGACGTTCAAAATCATTAAAAATGATTTTAATGTGACTGGACATTAAATAGAAAAAGGAATTATTTTCTGCATCTTTTAACATGTTCCAATCTTTATTTAATGATTCAATATATTTGGAATAATGTTAACAACTCATTGAATTACTTTCTCCTCCATGTCTGTCTGTCTGACTGTCTGCCTATCAATCTGTATAATTATATAGACTGAGCAGTGCATAGGTAAAATGTATTTATTTTACTTTTGTGTTTTCTTCTGCTTGTATATGTTTGCTTTGTGTATGCCTCCCAGAATATTCTGAAGGCTTTTCAGGGATGGAATTTGAGGGGGCTAGTGGCCCACAGGTGTTTTATGGGTGAAGTCTCTGCTGTGGGTAGAGCTGTGAGTATGCAATGGACAGGGTTGGTTGGAGTTAGAACATATCATGGGAGTGATCAGAAATTTCCTGTTTATGCTTTGGAAACTAGAGCATTTGCCTTAGAGGGAGGCACCAGGAGGAGGAGCAGGACTCCTAATCTCTGACTTTCTAACAAAATGGAGGAAGGTTGAAAGCTCTAAATATGTGCGTTTGTGCAGTTACATGAGTGCATACTTTTGTGGGTGCACATTATGTTATGGGTAGGTGCAATTATGTTTGTACATGTGTGTGTGAGTGCACATATATCTTGTGTGTGTGTGGATGTGAGTGTATGTGTGTATTGTTTTTGTGTGAAAATGAATAAGTGCATTAGTGCATGTGCATATTTGTGTGCACACATGGGGGGATATTTATCAAAGCCTCTACCGCAAATACGCCAGAATTTCGCAGCGTAATTGTTGCAACATTGATCTGACCTAGTTATCAAAGCCTACAGACCGGCAAATGTTGAAATTTGTGACGTAACATACGATCCGCCGGTCTCAATCCAACGCAGATCGATGCTTACGTCATTACAGATGTTCCAAATACACATTCGGCTCTATTTGACACTTTTTCCAAGTTATCAAACTTTTAACAAGTACGCTCGCTGCTATTCCGGCCCAGCATACCTGGTTTTCAATCCGCCACCCTGGAGGCCGCGGATACCATAGAAATAAATGGGTGTCTGAAAGCACTTAAAGCTTATGTTCGATGCTGCCAGATATCCCATTGATTTCTATTGTTGAAAACAAGTTACATTTACACCTAACATCCTAACATAAACCCTAAGTCTAAACACCCCTAATCTGCCTCCCCAACATCGCTGCATCCTAAATAAAGTTATTAACTCCTATTCCGCCACCCCCCGACACCACTGCCACTAAATAAACGTATTAACCCCTAAACCTCGGGCCTCCCACATCACTACCACTAACTAAACCTATTAACCCCTAAACTGTCAGCCCACTAAAACCGCCAAAAAAATAAACTAAGCTATTAACCCCTAAACCTAACAACCCGCTAACTTTAAATTAAAATTACAACATCCCTATCTTCAAATAAATTTAAACTTACCTGTAGAATTAAAATAAACTGTATTAATCTATTAATTAACCTACCCTAACTATTATCCTACAAATAAATTAAACTACCAATTAAATTAAATACATTACATATTAAAAAACCTAACACTACTCAAATTAATTAAATATAAAATTAACATTATTAAAAGTACTAAATTACAGAAAAAAACATAATTTATGTAAGAACTTACCTGATAAATTCATTTCTTTCATATTAGCAAGAGTCCATGAGCTAGTAACGTATGGGATATACATTGCTACCAGGAGGGGCAAAGTTTCCCAAACCTTAAAATGCCTATAAATACACCCCTCACCACACCCACAATTCAGTTTAACGAATAGCCAAGAAGTGGGGTGATAAGAAAAAAGTGCGAAAGCATATAAAATAAGGGATTGGAATAATTGTGCTTTATACAAAAAAATCATAACCACCACAAAAAAGGGCGGGCCTCATGGACTCTTGCTAATATGAAAGAAATGAATTTATCAGGTAAGTTCTTACATAAATTATGTTTTCTTTCATGTAATTAGCAAGAGTCCATGAGCTAGTGACGTATGGGATAATGACTACCCAAGATGTGGATCTTTCCACACAAGAGTCACTAGAGAGGGAGGGATAAAATAAAGACAGCCAATTCCTGCTTAAAATAATCCACACCCAAAATAAAGTTTAATGAAAAACATAAGCAGAAGATTCAAACTGAAACCACTGCCTGAAGTACTTTTCTACCAAAAACTGCTTCAGAAGAAGAAAACACATCAAAATGGTAGAATTTAGAAAAAGTATGCAAAGAGGACCACGTTGCTGCTTTGCAAATCTGATCAATCGAAGCTTCATTCCTAAACGCCCAGGAAGTAGAAACTTACCTAGTAGAATGAACTGAAATCCTTCGAGGCGGAATTTTACCCAACTCGACATAGGCATGATGAAATAAAGATTTCAACCAAGATGCCAAAGAAATGGCAGAAACTTTCTGGCCTTTTCTAGAACCGGAAAAGATGACAAATAGACTAGAAGTCTTTCGGAAAGACTTAGTAGCTTAAACATAATAATACAAAGCTCTAACAGCATCCAAAGAAAGCAATGATTTCTCCTTAGAATTCATAGGATTAGGACATAATGAAGGAACCACAATTTCTCTACTAAGGTTGTTAGAATTCACAACCTTAGGTAAAAAATTCAAAAGTAGTTCGCAGCACCGCCTCATCCTGATGAAAAATCAAGAAAGAGCAGACAATTCAGAGACTCTTCTGGCAGAAGAGATGGCCAAAAGAAACAAAACTTTCCAAGAAAGTAATATAACGATCAAAGAATGCATGGGTTCAAAAGGAGGAGCTTGAAAAGCCCCCAGAATCAAATTCAAACTCCAAGGAGGAGAAATTGACTTAATGACAGGTTTTATACGAACCAAAGCTTGTACAAAACAATGAAATATCAGGAAGATTAGCAATCCTTCTGTGAAAAAAGAACAGAAAGAGCAGAGAGTTATCCTTTCAAGGAACTTGCGGACAAACCTTTATCTAAACCATCCTGAAGAAACTGAAAAATTCTCGGTATTCAAAAAGAATGCCAAGAAAAAATGATGAGAAAGACACTAAGAAATATAAGTCTTCCAGACTCTATAATATATCTCTCTAGATACAGATTTACGAGCCTGTCACATAGTAATAATCACAGAGTCAGAGAAACCTTCTTTGACCAAGAATCAAGCGTTCAAACTCCATACCTTAAAATTTAAGGATTTGAGATCCTGATGGAAAAAAGGACCTTGCGACAGAAAGTCTGGTCTTAACGGAAGAGTCCACAGCTGGCAAGAGGCCATCCGGACAAGATCCGCATACCAAAACCTGTGAGGCCATGCTGGAGCTACCAGCAGGACAAACGAGCATTCCTTTAGAATCTTGGAGAATACTCTTGGAAGAAGAACTAGAGGCAGAAAGATATAGGCAGGACGATACTTCCAAGGAAGTGATAATGTATCCACTGCTTCCGCCCGAGGATCCCGGGATCTGGACAGATACCAGGGAAGTTTCTTGTTTAGATGAGAAGCCATCAGATCTATTTCTGGGAGTTCCCACATTTGAACAATCTGAAGAAATACCTCTGGGTGAAGAGACCATTCGCCCGGATGCAACGTTTGGCGACTGAGATAATCCGCTTCCCAATTGTCTATACCTGGGATATGAACCGCAGAGATTAGACAGGAGCTGGATTCCACCCAAACCAAAATTCGAGATACTTCTTTCATAGCCAGAGGACTGTGAGTCCCTCCTTGATGATTGATGTATGCCACAGCTGTGACATTGTCTATCTGAAAACAAATGAACAACTCTCTCTTCAGAAGAGGCCAAGACTGAAGAGCTCTGAAAATTGCACGGAGTTCAAAATATTGATCGGTAATCTCACCTCCTGAGATTCCCAAACCCCTTGTGCCGTCAGAGACCCCCACACAGCTCCCCAACCTGTAAGACTTGCATCTGTTGAGATTATAGTCCAGGTCGGAAGAACAAAGAAGCCCCCTGAACTAAACGATGGTGAACTGTCCACCATGTCAGAGAGTGTCGTATAATCGGTTTAAAGATATTAATTGAGATATCTTTGTGTAATCCCTGCACCACTGGTTCAGCATACAGAGCTGAAGAGGTCGCATGTGAAAACGAGCAAAGGAGATCGCATCCGATGCGGCAGTCCTAAGACCTAAAATTTCCATGCATAAGGCTACCAAAGGGAATGATTGTGACTGAAGGTTTTGACAAGCTGATATCAATGTTAAATTTCTCTTATCTGACAAGGACAGAGTCATAGACACTGAATCTATCTGGAAACCTAAAAAGGTTACCCTTGTCTGAGGAAACAATGAACTGAATGGAAAATTGATCCTCCAACCATGATCTTGAAGAAACAACACAAGTCGATTCATATGAGATTCTGCGAAAATGTGAAGACTGAGCAAGTACCAAGATATCGTCCAAATAAGGAAATACCAAAACCCTGTTCTCTGATTACAGACAGAAGGGCACCGAGAACCTTTGAAAAAAATTCTTGGAGCTGACGCTAGGCCAAACGGTAGAGCACAAAAACTGGTAATGCTTGTCTAAAAAGAGAATCTCAGAAACTAAAAGTGATCTGGATGAATCGGAATATGCAGATATACATCCTGTAAATCTATTGTAGACATATAATGCCCTTGCTAAACAAAAGGCAGGATAGTCCTACAGTTACCATCTTGAATGTTGGTATCCTTACATAACGATTCAATATAGATAGATCCGGAACTGGTCTGAAGGAATTAACCTTCTTTGGTACAATGAAGAGATAGAATAAAAACCCCAGCCCCTGTTCCAGAACTGGAACTGGCATAATTACTCCAGCCAACTCTAGATCTGAAACACATTTCAGAAATGCTGAGCCTTTGCTGTGTTTACTGGGACACGGGAAAGAAAAAAATCTCTTTGCAGGAGGCCTTAACTTGAAGCCAATTCTGTACCTTTCTGAAACAATGTTCTGAAACCAGAGATTGTGAACGGAATTGATCCAAATTTTCTTGAAGAAAACATAAACTGCCCCATACCAGCTGAGCTGGAATGAGAGCCGCACCTTCATGGGTATTTAGGAGCTGGCTATAGGTTTCTATAAGGCTTGGATATATTCCAAACTGGAAAAGGTTTCCAAACTGATACCGCTCCTGAGGATGAAGGACCAGGCTTTTGTTCCTTGTTGTGAGGAAAGGAACGAAAATGATTATTAGACCTAAATTTACCTTAGATTTTTTATCCTTTGGTAAAAAAGTTCCCTTCCCTCCAGTAACAGTTGAGAAAATAAAATCCAACTGAAAATCAAATAATTTATTACCCTGGAAAGAAAGGGAAAGCAAGTTTTAAGCCATAAAGCTTTTCTAGCTAAAATAGCTAGAGACATATACCTGACATCAACTCTAATGATATCAAAAGATGGTATCACAAATAAAATTATTAGCATGTTATAGAATAATAATAATGCTATAAAATTATGATCTGTTATTTGTTGCGCTAAAGCTTCTAACCAAAAAGTTGAAGCTGCAGCAACATCCGCTAAAAATATAGCAGGTCTAAGAAGATTACCTGAACATAAGTAAGCTTTTCTTAGAAAGGATACAATTTTCTTATCTAAAGGATCCTTAAATGAAGTACTATCTGTAGTACGTTTAGCAGGAGTAGAGACAGCCCCATTAACCTTAGAGATTTTGTCCCAAAACTCTAATCTGTCAGATGGCACAGGATATAATTGCTTAAACGTTTAGAAGGAGTAAATGAATTACCCAAATTATTCCATTCCCTGGAAATTACTTCAGAAATAGCATCAGGGAGAGAAAATACTTCTGGAATAACTACAGGAGATTTAAAAACCTTATTTAAACGTTTAGATTTAGTATCAAGAGGACCAGAATCCTCTATTTCTAATGCAATTAATACTTCTTTAAGTAAAGAACGAATAAATTCCATCTTGAACAAATACAAAGATTTATCATCATCAACCTCTGAGACAGAAACCTCTGAACCAGAAGAACCATTATCAGTATCAGAATGATGATGATCATTTAAAAATTCATCTGCAAAAAAGAGAAGTTTTAAAAGACTTTTATGTATACTAGAAGGAGAAATAACAGACATAGCCTTCTTAATGGATTTAAACAATAAAATCTCTTATATTATCAGGAACACTCTGAAAATTAGATGTTGACGGAACAGCAACAGGTAATGTAACAGTACTAAAGGAAATTTTATCTGCATTAATAAGTTTGACATGACATGCAATACAAACAACTGGAGAAACAGATACCAAAAGTTTATAGCAGATACACTTAGCTTGGTAGCTCCAGCACTGGGCAGCGATTTTCCTGAAGTATCTTCTGACTCAGTTGCAACGTGGAACATCTTGCAATATGTAAAAGAAAAAACAACATATAAAGCAAAATTGATCAAATTCCTTAAATGACAGTTTCAGGAATGGGAAAAAAAATGCCAGTGAACAAGCTTCTAGCAACCAGAAGCAATTAATAATGAGCCAAAAATGACGCCACATCCGGAACGCCGACACTTTTGACGCAAAAAAACATCAAAAAATGACGCAACTTCCGGCGACACGTATGACGCCGGAAACAGAAAAAAAAAATTTTTGCGCCAAAAAAGTCCGCGCCAAGAATGACGCAATAAAATGAAGCATTTTCAGCCCCCGCGAGCCTAACAGCCCACAGGGAAAAAAGTCAAATTTTTTAAGGTAAGAAAAAATGATTGAAACAAATGCATTTATCCCAAGTATGAAACTGACTGTCTGAAAATAAGGAATGTTGAACATCCTGAGTCAAGGCAAATAAATGTTTGAATACATATATTTAGAACTTTATATAAAAGTGCCCAACCATAGCTTAGAGTGTCACAGAAAATAAGATTTACTTACCCCAGGACACTCATCTACATGTTTGTAGAAAGCCAAACCAGTACTGAAACGAAAATCAGCAGAGGTAATGGTATATATATAAGAGTATATCGTCGATCTGAAAAGGGAGGTAAGAGATGAATCTCTACGACCGATAACAGAGAACCTATGAAATAGACCCCGTAGAAGGAGATCACTGCATTCAAATAGGCAATACTCTCCTCACATCCCTCTGACATTCACTGCACGCTGAGAGGAAAACCGGGCTCCAACTTGCTGCGGAGCGCATATCAACGTAGAATCTAGCACAAACTTACTTCACCACCTCCATAGGAGGCAAAATTTGTAAAACTGAATTGTGGGTGTGGTGAGGGGAGTATTTATAGGCATTTTAAGGTTTGGGAAACTTTGCCCCTCCTGGTAGGAATGTATATCCCATACGTCACAAGCTCATGGACTCTTGCTAATTACATGAAAGAAAACCCCCACTAAGTTACAAAAAACAAACACTAAATTACCAAAAATAAAAAAAAAACACATTATCAAAAATAAAAAAGAATTACACCTAATCTAATAGCACTATCAAAATAAAAAAGCCCCCAAAATAAAAAAACTCTAGCCTACAATAAACTACCAATAGCCCTTAAAAGGGCCTTTTATGTGGCATTGCCCCAAAGAAATCAGCTCTTTTACCTGTAAAAAAGATACAAACACCCCCAACAGTATAACCCACCACCCAACCAACCAACCAACCCCCCCAAATAAAAAACCTATCTAAAATAACCTAAACTCCCTATTGCCCTGAAAAGGGCATTTGTATGGGCATTGTCCTTAAAAGGGCATTTAGCTCTTTTACAGGCCCAGACCCTAATCTAAAAATAAAACCCACCCAAAAAACCTTAAATAAACCTAACACTAACCTCGGAAGATCCACTTACAGTTATTGAAGTCCCACTTGAAGGTTCCATCCAGCCGGCAAGAAGTCTTCATCCAGACGGCCTCTTAGATCTTCATCCAGCCGGCAAAGTCCTCATCCAGGCAGCAAGAAGTCTTCATCCAGACGGCATCTTCTATCTTCATCCATCTGGCACAGAGCAGGTCCATCCTGAAGACATCCAGTGTGGAGCATCCTCTTCATACGGTCGCCGCAATAAACTGGAACTTCAATGCAAGTGACGCCATCCAAGATGGCGTCCCTTGCATTCCTATTGGCGGAAAGATTTCAATCAGCCAATAGGATAATAATAATTGGATACTTATATAGAGCACAACCTCGAACTTAATTGACTCGCGGCACTGATAACAGGTATTATTATGATTGGAACAGCCAATAGGATGAGAGTTGCTCAAATCATATTGGCTGATTGGAATAGCCAATAGAATTTTAGCAGCTCTAATCCTATTGGCTGATTGAAATCTTTCAGCCAATAGGAATGCAAGGGACGCCATCTTGGATGGCATCACTTGCATTGAAGTTCCAGTTTACGGCGGCCCCCGTATGAAGAGGATGCGCCACGCCGGATGTCTTCAGAATGGACCCACTCAGCGCCGGATAGATGAAGGTAGAAGATGCAATCTGGATGAAGACTTCTTGCCGCCTGGATGAGGACTTTGCCACTGGATGAAGATCGAAGAGGCTGCCTGTATGAAGTATTCTTGTTGGCTGGATGGATCCTTCAAGTGGGACTTCAATAACTGTAAGTGGATCGTCTGGGTTAGTGTTAGGTTTATTTAAGTTTTTTGTGGGTGGGTTTTATTTTTAAATTAGGGTCTGGACATGTAAAAGAGCTAAATGCCCTTTTAAGGGCAATGCCCATACAAATGCCATTTTCTGGGCAATGGGAAGCTTAGGTTATTTTAGATATGTTTTTTTATTTGGGAGGTTGGTTGGTTGGGTGGTGAGTTTTACTGTTGGGAGGTGTTTGTATTTTTTTTTTTTTTACAGGTAAAAGAGCTGATTTCTTTGGGGCAATGCCCCACAAAAGGCACTTTTAAGGGCCATTGGTAGTTTATTGTAGGCTAGGTTTTTTTCTTTTTGGGGGGGGGGGCTTTTTTCTTTTGATAGGGCTATTGGATTAGGTGTAATTCTTTTTTATTTTTGATAATGTAGTTTTTTATTTTTCGTAATTTAGTGTTTTTTTTTTTAACTTAGTGTTTGTTTATTTCTTTAATTTTGTAATTTGTAATAATGTTTAATAGTATATTTAAAGGGACAGTCTACCTTCATAATAAAGTGATCTATTTCATTAGTTTGCCCCTTATTAAGTTGTCCTACCTGGTTGTCTTCATGCTGGACACAACGGTCTCAGTTTTATTTTCAAAAGATTCACGCCGTTTTAGATTTGAAAATAGCCCCTAAACTCCGCCTACTATGACATCATCCATGCCTCACTTCAATACACTACCCTGTGTCTCCCATGAAATCGCAAATAAAGTGAATATAGCGTTCCCGGTATTGTGCACATGCGCATTATGCAGCCAGTGACATCACTGCATACAGTAATTTACACAGAAGAGTAGTTCCTAGGGATAAGTGTTTGTGTTTCACTTATATCATCTTTCACTTGATCGGTAAGGTAAGTAGCTGTTTTGTAGCATGTGTATTGACTTATTGCGTGTATATTTTAAATGTATTCTTAAGACTAGTAAAACTGGGTTGATACAGAACACAAGAGATAATGTCACTCTGACCATATAAAAAATATATGACATTAATCTGCAGAGTCCCATTGCTGAACAAATCAGTTCACTCCCTGAAGTAAAATCTGGACGCAAGGTCTGACGTCTGTTTCCGACAAGAGCAGGGTTCTTCATCTGAAGCATATCAGCCTTCATGCGGGGCAGTGTAGCCACAAAATCCTTTTCTATTTTGCTATTCTTTGTCTTAACAATTGCCGCACATGAAGAGGCTGTCATCTGTCTGCCTTTCCGTAGCTGGCCATTGCACTTTCTGTTAAGATGTACATTTATCCAGTGCTCAGTTCAACTTTAATTTCAATATATGTTAGGTGAGTCTTAATACATCAGCATCTTGTTACTCCCTCCAGATAATCAGCATAAAGCCCTCTAGCCCTAAGTGCAAAATATAAAGCTGGATTCTTTCTAAAGATCACGACTTATAATTACCCTATATACCTGTAATGTATACATCCATTCACACATACCTTTCAATCATCTACCTAACCCGTCTATGTATAAAAGAACCCAAACTGCAGCATTGTGGCCTGGTTAGGACAGCACCTTTCTCAGCAATGCACATGCCCCAGATAAGTAACAAGCATTACCCATCCCTGTCATTTCACTTAGCACATAATAATCCTGCTTTCTACAGTGTTCACAGAAATTCTGCAGAAAACAGGATTATCATTCTGACACAGTCGATTCTCTCTTTTACTCATTAGCTCCATGGTTCCTCAAATTAAAAGCCAGACATCCAATTTTTTTTTTTTTATCATTTAAAAATCACTCAAATGCAGGATGTGTAAATGGACAAAAATGATATCCTAGAGCTTATAATTCCCCCACATCAAAACAAACCATTAAAAAATACAAGAAGGAAACAGTATGAAAATGCCTACCTTCCGAGTGGCGGGAGAACCTACCTCCCACCACTCAAATCCTGAACTGAACTATTCTGCCGCGCTGGAGACAAAATAAAATCGATCTGTCCTGGCTGGCTTATCGAATAACGGTTCAATCCTAAAAAACGGTCCCAGCTCTTCCGGTCGACTTTGATCATGCACTGTAACTAGACACACAACGCGGTGATGTCATCAACATTCACGGGCACGAAATTTGAAAAAACAAACAAATATGTCCTGTGAATGAAGAAGACGGTGGTAGGTGGAGTTCATGGGCCATTTGCAAATCTAAAATGGCGTGAATTGATTTTAAATATAACGGAAACCGTTGTGGGCAGCATGCTGACAAACAGCTAGGACAATTTAATAAGGGGCAAACTAAATAGATCACTTTATTATAAAGGTAGACTGTCCCTTTAAGTAATTCGAGTAGGGTTAGGTTTCTTTAATAAGTAATTTTGCTTATTGAATTGGTAGTTTAATTTAATTGTAGGATAATAGTTAGGGTAGGTTAATTAATAGTTTAAAATAGTTTGTTTTAATTCTCCAGGTAAGTTTAAATTTATTTGAAGATAGGGATGTTGTAATTTTAATTTAAAGTTAGGGGGTTGTTAGGTTTAGGGATGAATAGCTTAATTTAGTTTATGGTGATTTGGGGGGCTTACAGTTTAGGGGTTAATAGGTTTAGTTAGTGGTAGTGATGTGGGAGGCCAGAGGTTTAGGGGTTAATACGTTTATTTAGTGGTGGCGGTGTCGGGGAGTGGCGGGATAGGGGTTAATAACTTTATTTAGGTTGCGGCAGTGTAGGGAAACAGCGGGATATGGGTTAAACATTTTAGTATAGTGGCGGCGTTTAGTGACAGGGTATAAATAAAGTTGGGAAAAAGCCATATAGCAGCGAGATCAATGACTGTTAGTTAACAACAGTCCGATGCTCATTGCCCCGTACTTGGTGCGCGTGTTTTTGCTGGCTTTTTTATAATTAAGGAGAGTATATTGAGATACGCAGCCGCAATGTTAGGCGAAGTTAGGCGATGGGCTTGTGTATGGGATTTTGTCTGTTAAGTGTGTGATTGAATGTAACATTTGTGAGTATGTGTTTTATGTGTCTGCACATGTATTTATTGTATGTGAGTTTATGTGTGTATTGTGTGAGGATATGAAATAAAGTGTGTATTGTGTGCATGCATATAGGAGTGTATGAGTGTGTTGTGAGTGCATGTGTGTATTGTGTATGTGAGTGAAAATGGAAATGCATATGTGTATTGTGTGCGTTTGTCTTGTGTTTGTAGATATCAGATTGTTTTGAACATTTTGTTAGAAACAACATTAGATTAAAACATTTTTCGGATTCATATGAAAAAAGCAGCCATGAAACATGGTTAACATAAATTTATCAATTAGAATAATGCTTTATAAATTATTGTTGAAACTATTAGAAAATGCACAATTGCTTTCTAGGGATACATTATTTCCTGTTTGATAATAAACTAATTAAGGGCTTCTAAGGGCTTCTTAAATTATTTATTTAAAGAATTGTTTTGTATTAACAATTCACTATTGTACATTCCTTTATGTTACATATCAGGCATTTTTCACTGTACTATGCAGGCTCTGATCATTATTACTAAATTTATGATGAAAAAAAAAAAAAAGAAATGTGATTTCCATGCTGCACATAAAAATAAGTGAAATGGTTTCATTAAAAGCAGCCACCACACTAACAAGTCTCTGTTATTATTATTATTATTATTATTTATTTATAAAGTGCCAACAGATTCTGCAGCTCTGTCCATGGGTAACAAAAATAAAATGCAGTACAATATGAGAAACCAGACAAAATTTAACAAATACAGGGGGAATTGGGGGCCCTGTTCCAGTGGGTACTTACAATCTAGATGGGTAGGAGGGTGAGAAACAGGAGGTGGAGACTGCAAAGGTGGGAATGATGTTAGTCTGGAGTTAGATGAAGTCAACAATTAGGCAAGTAAAATTTATTAGTAACTGATTTGGAGATAGGCTTCCCTGAACAAGAAGGTCTTTAGGGAGCGTTTAAAGGAGAAGAGGTTGGGGGAAAGTCTGACAGCTCGAGGAAGTGCGTTCCAGAGGGATGGTGCCGCACGAGAGGAGTCCTGTAGTCTAGCATGGGAGGAGGTGATGGTAGAAGATGCAAGGAGTAGATCGTTGTTGGATCTTAGGGGGCGAGCTGGAGTATATTTGTTGATGAGTGAGGACAGGTAGGGGGGGTTGCATTGGTAAGGTCTTTGTAGGTCAGAGTGATAATTTTAAATTTAATTCTGCTGTGAATGGGAAGCCAGTGATGGGACTCACAGAGGGGTGCAGCAGATACAGAGCGTCTGGAGAGGTGGATTAGCCTAGCAGAGGCATTTAGGATTGATTGAAGGGGGAGAGGCAGGAGAGAGGAAAGACAGTTAGTAGGTTATTACAGTAGTCAATCCGGGAAATTACTAGGGAATAGATTAGCTGTTTAGTAGTTTCAGCACTCAGAAAAGGATGAATTTTGGAGATATTGCAATTATATGTGAGGTATGAAAATAAAGTTAGAAATTGGAGTAGAATTAAATGGGGGATTAGAAGAAGCTCAGTCTTGGACATGTTGATTTTTAGGTGGTGAGAGGCCATCCATGAAGAAATGCCAGATAAGCAGTCGCTGATGTGGAAAAGGACAGAAGGAGAGAGTGCAGGGGTGGATAGGTAGATCTGAGTATCATCAGCATACAGGTGATAGTTGAAGCCATAGCTACTGATACGTTTACCCATTGAGGATTAACCATTGAGGAAGTATAGATAGAGAAGAGTAGAGGACCTAGAACAGAGCCTTGGGGTACTCCAACAGACAGATGCAATTAAGAGGAGGAGTCTCCAGCAAATGAGACAGAAAAGGACCTATTAGAGAGTTAAGAGTGGATCCAGAAGAGGGCAATTTCACAGAGACCAAGGGAGCTAAGAGTTCGTAGGAGGAGGGTATGGTCAACAGTGTCAAAGGCAGCAGACAGGTCAAGTAAGATAAGTATAGAGTAGTGGCCATTGTTTTTAGCAGAAAGAAGATCATTAGTAACTTTGGTGAGGGCAGTCTCAATTGGGGACGGAAGCCAGATTGCAGGGGGTCAAGCCAATCAGATTGAGCTCGCATTCTATTGGCTGATCGGAACAGCCAATAGAATGCGAGCTCAATCTGATTGGCTGATTGGATCAGCCAATCGGATTGAACTTGAATCTGATTGGCTGATTCAATCAGCCAATCAGATTTTTCCTACCTTAATTCCGATTGGCTGATAGAATCCTATCAGCCAATCGGAATTGAAGGGACGCCATCTTGGATGACGTCCCTTAAAGGAGCCTTCATTCGTCGGTAGTCCGTCGGGAAAGAAGGATGTTCCGCGTCGGCGGGATGAAGATTGAAGACCCGGCTTGAAAGATGACCTCGTCCGGATAGAAGACTTCTTCAGCGCCTCTTGGAAGATGACATCGCCCGGATGGAAGATTTCTTCAGCGCCGCTTGGAGGATCACTTCATCGGATGGAAGATTTCTTCAGCGCCCCTTGGATGATCACTTCTGCCACTCCAGATGTCCTCTTCGGTTCCATCGCTGCTCGGTTGAGTGAAGACGACTCAAGGTAGCATGAACTTCAGGGGATTAGTGTTAGGCTATTTTAAGGGGGGTTTGGGTTAGATTAGGGGTTTGTGGGTGGTGGGTTTTAATGTTGGGGGGGTTGTATTTTTCTTTCACATGCAAAAGAGCTGAATTCTTTGGGGCATGCCCCCACAAAAGGCCCTTTTAAGGGCTGGTAAGGTAAAAGAGCCTTGAACTTTTTTAATGTAGAATAGGGTAGGGCATTTTTTTATTTTGGGGGGGTTTGTTATTTTATTAGGGGGCTTAGATTAGGTGTAAGTACCTTAAAATTGTTGTAATATTTTTTAAAATGTTTGTAACTTATTTTTTTATTTTTTGTAACTTAGCTTTTTTTATTTTTTGTACTTTAGTTAGTTTATGTAATTTTATTTAATTGTAGTTATTTGTAGTTAATTTATTTAATTAATGTAATGATAGTGTAGTGTTAGGTTTAATTGTAACTTAGGTTAGGATTTATTTTACAGGTAATTTTGTATTTCTTTTAGCTAGGTAGTTATTAAATAGATAATAACTATTTAATAACTATTCTATCTAGCTAAAATAAATACAAAGTTACCTGTAAAATAAATATAAATCCTAAGATAGCTACAATGTAATTATTAATTATATTGTAGCTATCTTAGGGTTTATTTTACAGGTAAGTATTTAGTTTTAAATAGGAATCATTTATTTAAGTATAGTGTAGTGTTAGGTGTAATTGTAACGTAGGTTAGTTTTTAGTTTACAGGTACATTTCTCTTTATGTTAGCTAGGTAAGCTATTAAATAGTTAATAACTATTTACTAGCTATTGTACCTAGTTAAAATAAATTGAAAGGTACCTGTAAAATAAAAATAAATCCTAAGATAGCTACAATATAATTATTATTTATATTGTAGCTATATGAGGGTTTATTTTAAAGGTAATATTTAGTTTTAAATAGGATTAACTTAGTTAATAAGAGAAATATTATTTAGATTTATTTAATTAATATTTAAGTTAGGGGGGTGTTAGGGTTAGTGTTAGACTTAGGTTTAGGGGTTAATAATTTTATTACAGTGGCGGCGGTGTAGTGGGGGGCAGGATAGGGGTTAATAAATTTATTATAGGTGGCGACGGTGTAGGGGGGGCAGGATAGGGGTTAATAAATTTATTATAGGTGGCAACGGTGTAGGGGGGGCAGGCTAGGTGTTAATAAATTTAATATAGGTTGCGGCGGGTTCAGGGAGAGGCGGTTTAGGGGTTAAACTATTTATTTATTTGTGGCGAGGTGCGGGATCGTCAGGATAGGGGTTAATAACTTTATTATAGAGGGCGACGGTATAGGGGGGCAGGATAGGGGTTACTAGGTATAATGTAGGTGGCAGCGGTGTCCGGGAGCAGTGGTTTAGGGGTTAATACATTTATAAGACTTGCGGCGGGGTCTAGGAGCGGCGGTTTAGGGGTTAGTAACTTTATTTAGTTGCGGGGTCTCCGGGGGCGCCGGTATAGGGGGTAGAACAGTGTAGTTTAGTGTGAGTGCTTAGTTACAGGCTAGCAAGAAAGCTGTCAAACAGCTGAAGAGCAGCGAGATCGGATGAGTGATAACACTCACAGTCCGCTGCTCATCGCCCCGTACTTGGTGCGCTGCTTTTTGACAGCTTTACTTGATAACTTAGGCGAATTTTTTCAGGTCCGCGGTGGCGATGTGAGGCGAGCTTAGGCGGGCGTATTGGGCCGGCGAAGGCAGGAAAGTTGACACGTTGATAACTACCCCCCTATGAGGCCTATTTATCATAGGTATTGCGGACCTGATCTGACAGAACGGATCAGGTCCGCAAGACCTCGCTGAATGCTGAGAGCAGTACGCTCTCTGTATTCAGCATTGCACCAGCAGCTCACAAGAGCTGCTGGTGCAACGCCGCCCCCTGCAGACTCGCGGCCAATGGGCCGCCAGCAGGGAGGTGTCAATCAACCCGATCGTACTAGATCAGGTTGTATTCTGGCGATTCCTGTCCGCCTCATCAGAGCAGACGGACAGGGTTATGGAGCAGCGGCCTTTCTGAAGACTCGCCAGAAACACGGGCCCTCAAGCTCCATACGGAGCTTAATAAATGGGCCTCTATGTTTCCCTCCTACCCTCCATTTAGTCTGTTTCCTTAGGGTTGCTGGCTGTCGCTCACCATTAGTTACTTGAGCAAAGTCTAGTAAATCTGCTGGTTGTAAAAGTGGTAACCTTCATAACCAGCTGGTTGATTTGGCCTGTTGTTGTTGTGGCCTCTGAAAGGTTGGAGTACCTTTTAACCTTCTTTGGAGAGAACTCATGGTCTAGAGTTTGAAGACAGACAATGTGTGAAGCTTTATATACTTATCTACTACAGAAGGATGATATTGACAGGCCTTCTGCCGTTAGACTGTTAATAATTAAAGATTACATTTCAGCATTGAATCCTAGACTAATATCCAAATTTTAAAGTATGAACATTTTAATATTACAGTAGAAATTCAAGTGTCACATTTGATACAGGGAAATTAAACAGATGTTTGCAAAACTAAATCCAGAATGTTTGGTCAACATTTGTTAATTTTATCAAATGTCTGGAAACATTCACTTATTCATACTGTATTTTTTTAAATAGATACATTTTAACCAAGTTATGCATATTCATACAAGGGAAAAAAAAGTTTTTTCTTAAGATAATTACTTGTCAAATTAAAGAGCAAATAATTTCTTAAAGTATTCTTGTAATTTTTTTTATAGAACTTTTGGGGGATATTAGCGCTAGATATAATACAAATATATAATAAGTCCTCTTGCATAGGATTTCTTTTTACTTAAAGGGACAGTCAACACCAGAATTGTTGTTGTTTTAAAAGATAGATAATCCCTTAATTACCAATTCCCCAGTTTTGCATAACCAACACAGTTATAATTATACATTTTTTACCTCTGTAATTACCTTGTATCTAAGCCTCAGCAGACTGCCCCCTTATTTTGTATTTTAGCCAATCAGAGCTGTCTCCATGGTAAATTCACGTGCATGAGCTCAATGTTATCTATATGAAACACGTGAACTAATGCCCTCTAGTGGTGAAAAACTATCAAAATGTATTTAAATTAGAGGCGGCCTTCAAGGTTTAATAGATTAGCATATGAACCTCCTAGATTTAGCTTTCAACTAAGAATACCAAGAGAACAAAGCAAAATTGGTGATAAAAGTAAATTAGAAAGTTGTTTAAAATGACATGCCCTATTTGAAACATGAAAGTTTTTTTTGGACTTGACTGTCCCTTTAAAGGGACAGTCTATTCAAAGTGAAACTTTTATGATTCAGAGAGGGCATGCAATTTTACTTTCCAATTTACTTTTATCATCAAATTTGCTTTGTTTTCTTGTATTCTTTGTTGATAAAACTAAGTAGGCACATATGCTAGTTTATAACCCCTTGAAGGTCGCCTCTTAACTCAGTGAATTTTGACAGTTTTTCATAGCTAGACAGTGTTAGTTCATGTGTGCCATATAGATAATATTGTGCTCATTCTTGTGGAGTTATTTATGACTAGTGATGTCGGGAGCCTAAAATTTTCGGTTCGCGAACGGCGGCCTCGAACTTCCGGTATTGTTCGCAACCGCCATTGAATTCAATAGGCAGGTGAACTTTAAAACCTACAAGGACTCTTTCTGGCCACAATAGTGATGGAAAAGTTGTTTCAAGGGTACTAACACCTGGACTGTCGCATGCTGGAGGGGGATCCCTGGCAAAACTCCCATGGAAAATTACATAGTTTATGCAGAGTCTGCTTTTAAGCCATAATGGGTCTAAATCAACTAACATTCCCAAAGTGGCTGTCTCAAAACATCCCGGAAAGAAGATAGATTGATAGATAGGATAGATAGATATACATAGATTGATAGCTAGATAGAATTGATAGAAGAGAAATAGATTTAGATTTAGATTTGTTAGATATATAATTACCCTAATAAATTCTAATAATTAAACATGCGTTCTTGGACCCAACTAGCTTGTGTTAATTAGTACTTTTCTTAGCACTTTAATCCCTGCCCCCCCCCCCTATCAGGGGTGTTCTATATGGCCTGCCAGATTACCCTGAAAAATTATAATAATAAGACATGCGGTCTGCTACCTATTTTAACTAGGTTGTGTTTTAAGTACTACCATTCTTAGCACTTTAATCTCTGTAACTCCCCCTATTTGGTGAGGTCTATACGGCCTGGATGATTACCCATACAAAATATAATAATAAGACATCTGCTCTTAGTATGCGACCCATGGTAACTATGTTGTGTTAATTAGTAATGTCCTTCGCATTTTAATAGCTGTTACTCATACTCACCCTATAGGTGGAGGTCTATATGGCCTGCATGATTACCCTTACAAAATATAACAACCAAACATATGCTCTGGGACCCATGGTAAGTAGGTTGTGTTAAGTAGTACTGTTCTTTGCAGTCTGTCTGGCCTTCATGATTTGGGTTTGGTGGCAGGTCTATCTGGCCTTCATGATTAGCTGCCCCCAAACCCAAAAAAAAGCCGAGTGATCTTAGACTAACACCCATGGCTAACTCGTTTGTTTCAATTAGTACTATTCTTAGCACTTTTATCCCTGTTACGGGTGGTCTACATGGCCATCATAATTAGCCGAACAAAATACTACAATCCAACCTTTGCTCAGTCTTCATAGGCCCTTCATTGTCTGTATTTTGATAGTACAGTTCTTAATATTTTTATAGCTGATACAACACCGAATGGTGGCAGCTCTATATGGCCTTCATGATTAGCTGCACCCAATACAAAAATAAATCCAAGCGGTCTTGGATTAACACCCATGGCTAACTCTGTTGTTTCAAGTATTACTATTCTTAACACTTTCATCGCATCATCCCTGTTACTTCCAGGACTCTGGGTGGTGGTCTACATGGCCATCATGATTAGCCTAACCAAATACTACAATCCAACCTTGGCTCAGTCTTCCAAAGGCCCTTCATTGGCTGTATTTTGGTAGTACTGTTCTTATTAGTTTAATAGCTGATACGACACCGAATGTTGGCAGCTCTATATGGCCTTCATGAATATGCCGCACCCAAAGCCAAAAAAAAGCCAAGCGGTTTTGCACTGACACCCATGGCTAACTCTGTTGTTTCAAGTTCTACTATTCTTAGCTCTTTCATCTCATCCCTGTTACTTCCAGGACTCTCGGTGGTGGTGGTCTACATGGCCATCATGATTAGCCTAACCAAATACTACAATCCAACCTTGGCTCAGTCTTCCAAAGGCCCTTCATTGGCTGTATTTTGGTAGTACTGTTCTTATTAGTTTAATAGCTGATACGACACCGAATGGTGGCAGCTCTATATGGCCTGCATGAATAGCCGCACTCAAAGCCAAAAAAAAGCCAAGCGGTTTTGCACTAACACCCATGGCTAACTCTGTTGTTTCAAGTTCTACTATTCTTAGCTCTTTCATCTCATCCCTGTTACTTCCAGGACTCTCGGTGGTGGTGGTCTACATGGCCATCATGATTAGCCTAACCAAATACTACAATCCAACCTTGGCTCAGTCTTCCTAAGGCCCTTCATTGGCTGTATTTTGGTAGTACTGTTCTTATTAGTTTAATAGCTGATACGACACTGAATGGTGGCAGCTCTATATGGCCTGCATGAATAGCCGCACCCAAAGCCAAAAAAAAGCCAAGCGGTTTTGCACTAACACCCCTGGCTAACTCTGTTAGTTCAAGTTCTACTATTCTTAGCTCTTTCATCTCATCCCTGTTACTTCCAGGACTCTCAGTGGTGGTGGTCTACATGGCCATCATGATTACCCTCACCAAAATATAACAACAATACGTGCGTGCAGGGAACCATGGTAAGCTTACTTCCTTTCGCAAAATCGAGTATAACAGTTGCAGCAGAGTTTATGACCCTGCACTATGGCTGCACCTCTCCCTAAAAGAGGCATGCGTTACAGAGTCTGTGGGCATGTATGCAAAGAGCTGGCCTGCCTAAAAAGAGGAGCAAGGCTGTACAGGTTGTTCTCCTTCAGCCGTTTTATACGCTGTCCCATGGCCACAACCCTCAACAACCACAACAGAATGAAACACCACATATGCCATCCTTTTGAACAACCGAGTACAAATATGGCATTGATTTTAGTTACACGGCGATATTTATTATGAACCGTGAAATAGAAAACAAAAACATGATTGGACACCCAGTACAATACAGGTCATTCTCCTTCTGCCTTTTTAGAATAGTGTTCTGGACCCCCAACAAAAACAACAGCAGGAAAGATGACATATGGCATCCTTTTGAACAATATATGACAGGTAAGGCATCAATTTTACAAAGCCATAGATAATTTTTTTGCAACTGTGAAATAAAAAAAAAAACATTGATTGGACACCCAGCACACTTCTTTATCCTTAGGCCTTTTTATAAGAGGCTCCCGGAGCCTCAACTGAAACAACAGCATGAAAGAGGACATATGGTATCCTTGTGAACAATTGATTACAGTTAAGGCATTGATTTTAGAATCCCAGAGATCATTTATATGACCCGGGAAATAGAAAAAAACATTGATTAGACACCCGTTACACTTATTTATCCTCAGGCCTTTTTAATAATAGTGTCCCGGAGCCTCAACCGAAACAACAGCATGAAAGAGGAGATATGTCATCCTTTTGAATAATAGATTACAGGAAAGGCATTGATTTTAGAAACCCACAGATCATTATTTTCAACCGTGAAATAGAAAAAAACATTGATTAGACACCCGTTACACTTATTTATTCTCAGGCCTTTTTAATAAGAGGGTCCCGGAGCCACAACCAAAACAACAGCATGAAAGAGGAGATATGTCATCCTTTTGAATAATAGATTACAGGAAAGGCATTGATTTTAGAATCCCAGAGATCATTTATATGACCCGGGAAATAGAAAAAAACATTGATTAGACACCCGTTACACTTATTTATCCTCAGGCCTTTTTATAAGAGGGTCCTGGACCCTCAAAAAAAACACCAGCAGGAAAGAGGACGTATGGCATCCTTTTGAACAATAGAGTACCTGGTACAGCATTGATTTTACAAAACCAGAGATCATTTTGGTCAATTGTTAAATAGAAAAAAAAATGAGTGGACAACCAGTACACCTCTTTCTCCTTAGGCCTTTTTATAAGAGGGTCCTGGACCCTCAAAAAAAACACCAGCAGGAAAGAGGACGTATGGCATCCTTTTGAACAATAGAGTACAGGTACAGCATTGATTTTACAAAACCAGAGATCATTTTGGTCAAATGTGAAATAGAAAAGAAAAATGTGTGGACACCCAGTACACCTCTATCTCCTTAGGCATTTTTATAAGAGGGTCCAGGACCCTCAAACAAAATACCAGCAGGAAAGAGAACATATGGCATACTTTGGAACAATAGAGTACTGGTACGGCATTGATTTGTGAAACCCACAGATAATTGTTTGTAAAAGTGAAATAGCCCCAAAAACCATGCTTGGACTCCCACTCCAGGTCGTTCTCCTTCAGCTTTTTTATAAGAGGGTCCAGCACCCTCAACAGAAACAACTGCAGGAAACACCACCACATATGCCATCCTTTTGCACAAGCGAGTACAGGTATGGCATCCATTTTAGAAACCCAGAGATAATTGAGAGGAACCAGGAACATTTTTCTAAAAACTGGATGGGGCACCCATTACTACAGGACGTTCTCCTTCAGCCTTTTTATATCATGGGCCACGACCCGCAACAGGCACAACAGCATGAAACACCACATATGCCACCCTTTTGCACAATAGAGTACAGGTATGGCATAGATGGAACACCGAGATAATTTAGAGCAACCAAGAGACGGATAAAGATGCTTGGTCAGTCCTAATCTTTCAAATTTGTGGCATTTTGCGTTCAATTTAATGGTCCACCGGATATGAGTGGTGTGTTAAGTTGTACAATTCGTAACAGTTTAATCACTAGTGTTATGTGCCTTATTTTTTTTATTTGAGTTTTGTACCCACAGAGCTGCAGCAGAGGCCAGAAAGTTAAAAAGGTACGCATGTCCTCCATCAACAAGACATCAGGAAAGCGCCCAGTCCTTGCCGCCGTGGTCGTGGGAGGAGGAGGAGGAGGATTAATTTCATCTCTTCCCCTGTTACATTCTCGTGGTGCTGTGACATCACCCTTATACGCTGTGTAAAGCATAGTTTTTAATTTATTATGAAAATGCTCCATTTTTTCCAACTTGCAGGAATTTGGTAACATTTCAGGCACTTTATGCTTATACCGGGGGTCGATGAGCGTGGACACCCAGTACAGGTCGTTCTCCTTCAGCTTTTTTATACGAGGGTCAACAGGCACGACAGCATGAAAGAACCCATTTGAACAAGGTTGGATGCTGAGCTAATCATGTCGCGTTCCTCCTCCTCACTGATCTCACTGATGGAATCTTCTTCCCCCCAGCCACGTACAACACCACGGGTACCAGAGAGGTGACAACAACGAGCACCCTGGGATGACTGTTGTGCTCGGTCTTCCTCCTCCTCATCCTCCCCAAAGCCACATTCCTCCTCTGACTCCTCTTCCTCACAATCCTCTTCCTGCGTTGCCGCAGGTCCAGCAAGCAATGCTGATTCGGCTGTTTGCGGGGGTGATGGACACCACAACTCTCCCGCTTCCTCTTCACGCTCATCTACTGCCTGATCCAGCACTCTTCGCAGGGCACGCTCCAGGAAGAAAACAAATGGTATGATGTCGCTGATGGTGCCTTCGGTGCGACTGACAAGGTTTGTCACCTCCTCAAAAGGACGCATGAGCCTACAGGCATTGCGCATGAGCGTCCAGTAATTTGGCAAAAATATCCCCAGCTCCCCAGAGGCTGTCCTAGCACCCCGGTCATACAAATACTCATTAACAGCTTTTTCTTGTTGGAGCAGGCGGTCAAACATTAGGAGTGTTGAATTCCACCGTGTCGGGCTGTCGCAAATCAAGCGCCTCACTGGCAGGTTGTTTTGACGCTGGATATCAGACAAGTGCGCCATGGCCGTGTAGGAACGCCTGAAATGGCCACACACCTTCCTGGCCTGCTTCAGGACGTCCTGTAAGCCTGGGTACTTATGGACAAATCGTTGTACAATTAGATTACACACATGTGCCATGCACGGCACATGTGTCAACTTGCCCAATTTCAATGCCACCACCAAATTACTTCCATTGTCAGAAACAACCTTGCCAATCTCCAGTTGGTGCGGAGTCAGCCACTGATCCACCTGTGCGTTCAGGAGTGCTGGTGCGGTGTGACTCTCCGCTTTCAGGCAAGTCAACCCCAAGACGGCGTGACACTGCCATACCCGGGATGTAGCATAGTACCTGGGGAGCTGGGCTGGGGAGCTGGGGGGGTGCCATAGATGTGGAGCAAGACGCAGAAGTTGAAGAGGACTCAGCCGAGGAAGAGGTTATGGAAGAGGATGGAGTAGGAGGAGTAGAGGAGGTAGCAGCAGGCCTGCCTGCAAGTCGTGGCGGTGTCACCAACTCTTCTGCAGAGCCACGCATTCCATGCTTGTCAGAAGTCAGCAGGTTTACCCAATGTGCAGTGTAGGTGATATACCTGCCCTGACCATGCTTTGCAGACCAGCTATCCGTTGTCATATGGACCCTTGCCCCAACGCTGTGTGCCAGACAAGCCATAACTTCCTTTCTCACAACAGAGTACAGGTTTGGTATTGCCTTTTGTGAAAAGAAATTTCTGCCAGGTAACTTCCACTGCGGTGTCCCAATAGATACAAATTTTTTGAAAGCATCAGACTCCACCAGCTTGTATGGTAAAAGCTGGTGGGCTAAGAGTTCAGACAAGCCAGCTGTCAGACACCGGGCAAGGGGGTGACTTTGAGAAATTGGCTTCTTACGCTCAAACATGTCCTTGACAGACACCTGACTGTGGGCAGATGACCAGGAACTGCTACATAAGAGAGACTGAGTGGAGGATGGTTGAGAGGGGGCAAGGAGGACAGCACTGGTTAAAGTGGCTGAAGATGCTGGAGCAGGAGGAGGAGGGCGGCTTTCACTTTGTGTGCTGCTTCTACTCATGTGTTCTTCCCATCGGCCTTTGTGATTGGAGACCATGTGCCTTCGCAAAGCAGTTGTACCTAGGTGGCTGTTGGACTTCCCACGACTCAGTTTCTTTTGGCACAGGTTGCAAATGGCATCACTGTTGTCAGCGGCAGACACACAAAAAAATGCCACACTGCTGAGCTCTGTGATGACGGCATTGTGGTGGTGGCAACAGCATGCGTTGATGGGCGTCGGCGTGCTGTCTGGCTGACCCCTGGTGACGATGCATGCTGTCTGACTGTGCCACTAGTTCCTTGAGACGACCTCCCGTGCTTCAAAATCGTCTCCTCCTCCTCCTCCTCCTCTCTGTCTCCCCATCTTAACTTTCCCCCTCTTCTTCTTCTCTTCTAGCAGGCACCCACGTGACATCCACCGACACATCATCATCAACCACTTCACTTGTATCTGAAACATCAAGAAAGGAAGCAGCAGCGGGTACAACATCATCATCATCACACCGTACCTCCATGTCGGTAATGCTGTCTGACTGAGACTGATCACTAATATCTACATCCTCTGTCAATGATGGTTGCGCATCACTCATTTCTTCCAAATGATGTGTCAATAACTCCTGTGACAGATCAAGTGAAGCGGCTGTGGTGCTAGTGTTGGTGGTGGCGACAGACGGTGGAGTGGCACTGGTCACTTGAGACCTGCCCAAAGCACAACTGGACTTAGATGGTGCGTCAAGGTTAGGAGGACTAGCAGCGGAAGCTGAAGAAGATTGGGTGTCCTGTGTTAGCCATTCAACTAGGTCCAGGTCCTCCTCAGAAGTTTTTGCGTCCCCCCTGGCACCCAGCGTCTGAACAATGTGCATATTTGTAGGGACTAAAGGAATCACAGCACCATGACCACGACCACGGAACCTGTGGGGTGGCCTGCCTCTGCCTGTCATTTTTTTTTTAAATGGACACTAACAATACTATTACACCAATTGAGTGGTGGCACTGAGAAAGTGGGCACAGTATACACTGTGAGACTGACAACAACAAAAAAGACAGATGTTTTAAAAATCACAAATTGTTAATTTTTTAAAATATTACAACTTACAAGTACTGTGGCAACAAATATGATTGTTTGGCACTATTTGGCAAATGGGCCTGTCTGGCACACACGCTGGGAGAAAGGAAACTGCAATTCAATGGCACTAGGAGACTGAAGAATCACAGTCAAAGCAGTTATGATTAACAAAAATTCCAATCCTGTTACAATAAATATGATTGGTGGCACTAATTGGCTAGTTGGGACTGGCACACAGGCAGGCAGGCAGGAGGAAAATGCAATTCAAGGGCACTAGTAGACTGCAGATTGACAGTCAAAACAGTGATGATTGACAAATTTTGCAATACTGTTAAAAGAAATATGATTGCTGGCACTAATTGGATAGTTGGGCCTGGCACACAGGCTGGCAGGCAGTAGAAAAGTGCAATTCAATGGCACAAGCAAACTGAGGATTAAGATCAACAATCAAAAATATTTTAATTTTAATTAGTAACTATACTGTGACAACAATTATGATTGGTGTAAATAGTTGGCAAGACGGCCTGGCACAAAAGGCTGGCAGGCAGGAGGTAGATGCAATTCAAGGACACTAGGAGACTGATTACTGACAGTCAAAACAGTGATGATTGAAAATGTTTGCAATACTGTTAAAAGAAATATGATTGCTGGCAACAATTGGCTAGGTGGGCCTGGCTCACAACAGGCTGCAAGACAGCAGGAAAGTGCTATTCAATGGCACCAGCAAACTGAGTATTCTCAACAACTATTACCAACAAATTTTATTTTTTAATTATTAAGAATACTGTCACAACAACTATGATTGGTGTAAATATTTTTCAAGTAGGCCTGGCACACAGGCTTGGAAGGCTGTAGAGAATGCAATTCTAGGGCACGAGCAAACTGAGGATTAAGATCATCAACAATCAAGATTTTTTTAATTTTAATTAGTAACTATACTGTGACTAAAAATTAGGATTGGTGTAAATAGTTGGCAAGACGGCCTGGCACAAAAGGATGGCAGGCAGGAGGTAGATACAATTCAAGGACACTAGGAGACTGATTACTTACAGTCTAAACAGTGATGATTGACAATTTTTGCAATACTGTTAACAGAAATATGATTGCTGACAACAATTGGCTAGGTGGGCGTGGCTCACAGCAGGCTGCAAGGCAGGAGGAAAGTGCTATTCAATGGCACCAGCAAACTGAGGATTCAAATCACAGCAACTATTACCAAAAATTTTAATTTTTAATTATTAGAATAATGTCACAACAAATATGATTGGTGTAAATATTTTTCAAGTAGGCCTGGCACACAGGCTTGGAAGGCTGTAGAAAAGTGCAATTCTAGGGCACGAGCAAACTGAGGATTAAGATCATCAACAATCAAGATTTTTTTAATTTTAATTAGTAACTATACTGTGACAAAAAATTAGGATTGGTGTAAATAGTTGGCAAGACGGCCTGGCACAAAAGGATGGCAGGCAGGAGGTAGATGCAATTCAAGGACACTAGGAGACTGATTACTTACAGTCTAAACAGTGATGATTGACAATTTTTGCAATACTGTTAACAGAAATATGATTGCTGACAACAATTGGCTAGGTGGGCCTGGCTCACATCAGGCTGCAAGGCAGGAGGAAAGTGCTATTCAATGGCACCAGCAAACTGACAATTCACAACAACTATTACCAAAAATTAAAATTTTTAATTATTAGAATACTGTCACAACAAATATGATTGGTGTAAATATTTTTCAAGTAGGCCTGGCACACAGGCTTGGAAGGCTGTAGAGAATGCAATTCTAGGGCACGAGCAAACTGAGGATTAAGATCATCAACAATCAAGATTTTTTTAATTTTAATTAGTAACTATACTGTGACTAAAAATTAGGATTGGTGTAAATAGTTGGCAAGACGGCCTGGCACAAAAGGATGGCAGGCAGGAGGTAGATGCAATTCAAGGACACTAGGAGACTGATACTTACAGTCTAAACAGTGATGATTGACAATTTTTGCAATACTGTTAACAGAAATATGATTGCTGACAACAATTGGCTAGGTGGGCCTGGCTCACAGCAGGCTGCAAGGCAGGAGGAAAGTGCTATTCAATGGCACCAGCAAACTGAGGATTCAAATCACAGCAACTATTATCAAAAATTTTAATTTTTAATTATTAGAATACTGTCACAACAAATATGATTGGTGTAAATATTTTTCAAGTAGGCCTGGCACACAGGCTTGGAAGGCTGTAGAAAAGTGCAATTCTAGGGCACAAGTAAAATGAGGATTAAGATCATCAACAATCAAGATTTTTTTAATTTTAATTAGTAACTATACTGTGACAAAAAATTAGGATTGGTGTAAATAGTTAGCAAGACGGCCTGGCACAAAAGGATGGCAGGCAGGAGGTAGATGCAATTCAAGGACACTAGGAGACTGATTACTGACAGTCTAAACAGTGATGATTGACAATTTTTGCAATACTGTTAACAGAAATATGATTGCTGACAACAATTGTCTAGGTGGGCCTGGCTCACAGCAGGCTGCAAGGCAGGAGGAAAGTGCTATTCAATGGCACCAGCAAACTGAGGATTCAAATCACAGCAACTATTACCAAAAATTTAAATTTTTAATTATTAGAATACTGTCACAACAAATATGATTGGTGTAAATATTTTTCA
This sequence comes from Bombina bombina, assembly GCF_027579735.1. NCBI lineage: Eukaryota > Metazoa > Chordata > Amphibia > Anura > Bombinatoridae > Bombina > Bombina bombina. Next base: position 201,817,267 of record NC_069504.1, read on the forward strand.
AGTAGGCCTGGCACACAGGCTTGGAAGGCTGTAGGAAAGTGCAATTCTAGGGCTCGAGCAAACTGAGGATTAAGATCATCAACAATCAATATTTTTTTAATTTTAATTAGTAACTATACTGTGACAAAAAATTAGGATTGGTGTAAATAGTTGGCAAGACGGCCTGGCACAAAAGGATGGCAGGCAGGAGGTAGATGCAATTCAAGGACACTAGGAGACTGATTACTTACAGTCTAAACAGTGATGATTGACAATTTTTGCAATACTGTTAACAGAAATATGATTGCTGACAACAATTGTCTAGGTGGGCCTGGCTCACAGCAGGCTGCAAGGCAGGAGGAAAGTGCTATTCAATGGCACCAGCAAACTGAGGATTCAAATCACAGCAACTATTACCAAAAAATTTAATTTTTAATTATTAGAATACTGTCACAACAAATATGATTGGTGTAAATATTTTTCAAGTAGGCCTGGCACACAGGCTTGGAAGGCTGTAGAAAAGTGCAATTCTAGGGCACGAGCAAACTGAGGATTAAGATCATTAACAATCAAGATTTTTTTAATTTTAATTAGTAACTATACTGTGACAAAAAATTAGGATTGGTGTAAATAGTTGGCAAGACGGCCTTGCACAAAAGGATGGCAGGCAGGAGGTAGATGCAATTCAAGGACACTAGGAGACTGATTACTGACAGTCTAAACAGTGATGATTGACAATTTTTGCAATACTGTTAACAGAAATATGATTGCTGACAACAATTGGCTAGGTGGGCCTGGCTCACAGCAGGCTGCAAGGCAGGAGGAAAGTGCTATTCAATGGCACCAGCAAACTGAGGATTCAAATGACAGCAACTATTACCAAAAATTTTAATTTTTAATTATTAGAATAATGTCACAACAAATATGATTGGTGTAAATATTTTTCAAGTAGGCCTGGCACACAGGCTTGGAAGGCTGTAGAAAAGTGCAATTCTAGGGCACGAGCAAACTGAGGATTAAGATCATCAACAATCAAGATTTTTTTAATTTTAATTAGTAACTATACTGTGACAAAAAATTAGGATTGGTGTAAATAGTTGGCAAGACGGCCTGGCACAAAAGGATGGCAGGCAGGAGGTAGATGCAATTCAAGGACACTAGGAGACTGATTACTTACAGTCTAAACAGTGATGATTGACAATTTTTGCAATACTGTTAACAGAAATATGATTGCTGACAACAATTGGCTAGGTGGGCCTGGCTCACATCAGGCTGCAAGGCAGGAGGAAAGTGCTATTCAATGGCACCAGCAAACTGACAATTCACAACAACTATTACCAAAAATTTAAATTTGTAATTATTAGAATACTGTTAAACAAATATGATTGGTGTAAATATTTTTCAAGTAGGCCTGGCACACAGGCTTGGAAGGCTGTAGAGAATGCAATTCTAGGGCACGAGCAAACTGAGGATTAAGATCATCAACAATCAAGATTTTTTTAATTTTAATTAGTAACTATACTGTGACTAAAAATTAGGATTGGTGTAAATAGTTGGCAAGACGGCCTGGCACAAAAGGATGGCAGGCAGGAGGTAGATGCAATTCAAGGACACTAGGAGACTGATACTTACAGTCTAAACAGTGATGATTGACAATTTTTGCAATACTGTTAACAGAAATATGATTGCTGACAACAATTGGCTAGGTGGGCCTGGCTCACAGCAGGCTGCAAGGCAGGAGGAAAGTGCTATTCAATGGCACCAGCAAACTGAGGATTCAAATCACAGCAACTATTATCAAAAATTTTAATTTTTAATTATTAGAATACTGTCACAACAAATATGATTGGTGTAAATATTTTTCAAGTAGGCCTGGCACACAGGCTTGGAAGGCTGTAGAAAAGTGCAATTCTAGGGCACAAGCAAACTGAGGATTAAGATCATCAACAATCAAGATTTTTTTAATTTTAATTAGTAACTATACTGTGACAAAAAATTAGGATTGGTGTAAATAGTTAGCAAGACGGCCTGGCACAAAAGGATGGCAGGCAGGAGGTAGATGCAATTCAAGGACACTAGGAGACTGATTACTGACAGTCTAAACAGTGATGATTGACAATTTTTGCAATACTGTTAACAGAAATATGATTGCTGACAACAATTGTCTAGGTGGGCCTGGCTCACAGCAGGCTGCAAGGAAGGAGGAAAGTGCTATTCAATGGCACCAGCAAACTGAGGATTCAAATCACAGCAACTATTACCAAAAATTTAAATTTTTAATTATTAGAATACTGTCACAACAAATATGATTGGTGTAAATATTTTTCAAGTAGGCCTGGCACACAGGCTTGGAAGGCTGTAGGAAAGTGCAATTCTAGGGCTCGAGCAAACTGAGGATTAAGATCATCAACAATCAATATTTTTTTTTAATTTTAATTAGTAACTATACTGTGACAAAAAATTAGGATTGGTGTAAATAGTTGGCAAGACGGCCTGGCACAAAAGGATGGCAGGCAGGAGGTAGATGCAATTCAAGGACACTAGGAGACTGATTACTGACAGTCTAAACAGTGATGATTGACAATTTTTGCAATACTGTTAACAGAAATATGATTGCTGACAACAATTGTCTAGGTGGGCCTGGCTCACAGCAGGCTGCAAGGCAGGAGGAAAGTGCTATTCAATGGCACCAGCAAACTGAGGATTCAAATCACAGCAACTATTACCAAAAAATTTAATTTTTAATTATTAGAATACTGTCACAACAAATATGATTGGTGTAAATATTTTTCAAGTAGGCCTGGCACACAGGCTTGGAAGGCTGTAGAAAAGTGCAATTCTAGGGCACGAGCAAACTGAGGATTAAGATCATTAACAATCAAGATTTTTTTAATTTTAATTAGTAACTATACTGTGACAAAAAATTAGGATTGGTGTAAATAGTTGGCAAGACGGCCTTGCACAAAAGGATGGCAGGCAGGAGGTAGATGCAATTCAAGGACACTAGGAGACTGATTACTGACAGTCTAAACAGTGATGATTGACAATTTTTGCAATACTGTTAACAGAAATATGATTGCTGACAACAATTGGCTAGGTGGGCCTGGCTCACAGCAGGCTGCAAGGCAGGAGGAAAGTGCTATTCAATGGCACCAGCAAACTGAGGATTCAAATCACAACAACTATTACCAAAAATTTAAATTTTTAATTATTAGAATACTGTCACATTAAATATGATTGGTGTAAATATTTTTTAAGTTGGCCTGGCACACAGGCTTGGAAGGCTGTAGAAAAGTGCAATTCTAGGGCACAAGCAAACTAAGGATTAAGATCAACACTAAAAATTTTTTTAATTTAAATTAATAACTATACTGTCTGTGACAACAATTATGATTGGTGTAAATAGTTGGCTAGACGGCCTGGAACAAAAGGCTGGCAGTGGAAGGCAGGAGGTAAATGAAATTCAATGGCACTAGGAGACTGAATATTTGCAGTCCAAAAAATTATGATTTTTTTTTTTAATTACTGTTACAAGAATTGTGATTGGTGCCACTAATTGGCTACTTGGGCCTGGCAGACAGGCTGGCAGATATGAGTCGTGGATGGTAGGTAGGGCAGCAATTTAACACAGTATGCTGTGTAAGTGACAAAAACACAGGACTGATAGAAAATTAAGTTACATTACACTAGCAAAATATTTTAAAATTTTAGATTTTAATATTAAAATTATGTTAAGAAGTGCAATGCACATATGACTCTATGAGTGGTCGCACTGGCTGGCTGCTACGTAGGGCAGCAATTATAACAACAGTATGCTGTGTAAGTCAGATAGACAGTTAGACACAGGTCTGATAGAAAATACAATTAGATTACACTAGCATAATGATTTAAAGACTTTTTTTTGGAAATTTTAAGAAAAAGGTTAAGCACATACATATGAGTCATGGCTGATAGCCTTGGAAGGGCAGATATTAAAAACAGTAGGCTCTGTAAGTCGGATACACACACGCCTGATAGAAAATACTATTAGATTACACTAGAAAAATGATTGAAATTTTTTTGGGGGGGGAATTAAAAAAAGGTTAAACACATATGAGTCGTGGCTCATAGACTAGGGAGGGCAGCAAGTAAACACAGTAGGCTCTCTATGTCAGCAAAACACACAGGCCGCATAGAAAATTATATTAGATTACACTAGCAAACAAATTTAAACTTTTTTTTTTTATATTAAAATTAAGGTGAAGAATAGATATGAGTGCTGGGTGGCTGCCTGGCACAGACCAATTAACCAAAAGACTGAAAAAAAGAGGTATATTAATGCTGAATGAGCCTGACAGACACAGGCCTGATAGTAAATGTAATTAGATTACACTAGCAATTTTTTTTTTTTTTTTTAAATTTAAAATAATGTTATAAATGGATATTAACACTGGTGGCTGCTGGCTGGCACAGAGCAATGAACCAGAGTATATGCTGTGTGACACTGGCCTGATAGAAAATTAAAAAAAAATTACACTAGAAAAATAATTAAATTTTTTGGTTAGTTAAATTTAAACTAATGTTGTTAGGGAGATATCAGTGGTGGCAGTAGTCACAGCATATGCTGTGAGCCTTAAACACACAGCTGAAAGCCAGGCAACTGCTAATAAAAAAAAAAAGAAAAAAAAAAAATGGCACGAAATATAGCCCTAAAAAGGGCTTTTTGGGGTGCTGTGCTTGCAGCAGAGATGAGTGGAGTCCTTCTGGACTGTAAATACACTAGCCTAGCTATGTTTTTCCTATTAATGTCAGGAGCAAAAACACAACACGTCCTCTCATTAAAAAAGCAAGGTCGTTATGAGTCTAAAATGGCGGATTCCGAGTAGCTGGGAGTGTCTGTGAGGGAGTGTCTGATGTTGATTGGCTCTAATGTGTCAGGCGGCTGTGACATAAAGGGTCAAAGTTTCCACAATGATGAAACATAGGGGCGGATCGCCATGTGTTCGCCCACAAACGCGAACGAGCTATGTTCGCTGTGAACCGTTCGCGGGCGAACAGTTCGGGACATCACTATTTATGACTAAGGACTGATTGGCTAAAATGCAAGTCAGCCAAAAGAATTGAAATAGGGGAGTAGTCTGCAGAGTCTTAGATATGAGGTAATCACAGAAGAAAAAAGCATATTAATATAACCAATTTGGTTATGCAAAACTGGGGAATGGGTAATAAAACAATGAGCTATATTTAAAACAATAAAAATTCTGGAGTAAACTGTCCCTTTAAAACAATAAAACAAATTAAAATTTTCTAACTATCGACACATTTTCAGTAATTAATTAATAAGCCGGGAGTAGTCTTCATTCAAGCTGGGCGAAGTAGTCCTCCAGACCGGCAGAAGTCTTCATCAGCCAATCAGATTGAGCTTGCATTCTATTGGTTGATCGGAACAGCCAATAGAATGCGAGCTCAATCTGATTGGTTCATTGGATCAGCCAATCGGATTGAACTTGAATCTGATTGGCTGATTCAATCAGCCAATCAGATTTTTCCTACCTTAATTCCGATTGGCTGATAGAATCCTATCAGCCAATCGGAATTCGAGGGACGCCATCTTGGATGAGGTCACTTAAAGGAACCGTCATTCATCGTCTAGTTGTCAGGGAAGGAGGATGTTCCACGCCGGAGGTCTTGAAGATGGAGCCGCTCCTCATCGGATGGATGAAGATAGAAGATGCCGCTTGGATGAAGATGTCTGCCGGTCCGGATGTCCTCTTCTGCCCGGATAGTATGAAGACTTCTGCTGCTCCAGATGTCCTCTTTTGGTCCATCGGTGCCCGGCTGGGTGAACACGGCTCAAGGTAGGGAGATCTTCAGGGGGGTAGTGTTAGGTTTATTTAAGGGGGGTTTGGGTTAGAGTAGGGGTATGTGGGTGGTGGGTTTTAATGTTGGGGGGGTTGTATTTTTTTTACAGGCAAAAGAGTTGTTGACTTTGGGGCATGCCCTGCAAAAAGCCCTTTTAAGGGCTGGTAAAAGAGTTAGTTACTTTTTAATTTAGAATAGGGTAGGGAGCTTTATTATTTTGGGGGGCTTTTTTTTTAATATACTTTATTGAGGTTGTGAGAAGTATTACAGAAAATATTCATCCAGTGACAATGAGAAAATAACAAATAAACATATATTGTATACCCATAAACCTAGCGAAGAAGTAGAGATAAAACATTTCTGTGCAGAGATTCTATGTGTCGCTGAAAGAACATCAGAAAAATAACAGTATAATATAGAGCTGTGTCTGGTATTCACATTGTAGGTATTGTAGACAAAGAAAATTACAACAAACATCTGAGAAACGAAAGGAAAATGGTAAAATATGCGTATCCAGTATGACAGTAAAGGATAACGAAACCTCGTTTTTATATTATATAACTAATAGGAATGGAAGTTCAACGGGCAAGAGATACTCTAAGTGGAGTCGGGAGGGAAATGGGGGGGTGGAGCCTTTTAAAATACCAGAATAGTAAAGTGCAAGAAGTACGTAGAAGTCTTATTCTATAATCAGAGGGCTAAACTTCAAATTAACAACCTGTTGCTTATTAAATTAATAGGGAGGGAGATAGTTTACTCAGGGTATAAGAATAACCGGAATGAGGTGTATCTATTATAAATGAAATTCCTAGATGACCCTGTATATAGCGGTGCTCTAGGGTCTATTGAAATATTGCGTGTAATGTTCCAAATGAACTGTAGTGGCTAGGTTATTTCACAGCTAAGTCTATCTTGTATAAGGCTACATGGGTTAGGCGATAATACTCTGAGATCACGGCCGCTGACCTGATAGTATATCACTATAGATGTTAGGCATGTAAGTTAGAAATATGGAACAACATAGAACTATTAAAGTTACACAGGCTGGTGAAACCACTAGGCTTAATACCTGGGGTTAAGAGGAGATTAGTATAAAAATGACAACAACTGTGTAAAATTGGGTATGTAATATCAGGTGTGTATTGAACAAAGAGCTCAGGAGATGTGATGAGTTTGTGTAAGTTATAAGAGCCTGTGGAGCTGTAGTAGGAGCCCAACCTACAGTATAGACTTATGACCAGATAATAAAGAACTCAGAGCTTCTACTTCAAATGCTAATGTTAGTGAGTGAGGGGTAAGACCTATGAAGTAGACAGAAGGGTAGTTTAACCCTGGATTAAGTTAAGGATAATACACAGCCACAGGTCTTGACTTTAAGGGTAGCTATAATTGGCGAGAGCACTTGACCAAGTTAAACAAATAGTAAGCTATAGTATACCTAAACTGGTGGAGTTAAATATAAATTACTTGGAATCGGGTATATTAGAGACATATCTATGTCTTAAAATTTCTACTATGACACATGGTCACATATATTATGATAGACTATTGCATAGGCTCTGTGTGAACATATTGTTTGGCATTGAGACAGAGAAATTAACCAAGAAAACTCACAAGGTTGTAGGCAGAAATTATACAATCAGAAACATGTCCCTAATTAGGTAGACTAGCAGCAGCAAATATACTGGGGTTATATGGTCTAGAAAACACAGCCTAAGTTATAATTAATTCCTACCATATTAGGGATGATCTGAGCCCTGTTGGAAAAGTATAAAACATCTGAGGGCCAACTGTACTACTCACTGAAAGAACAACAATGTGGTGCTTAAAGTCAGTAAGGCAATAGACATAGTAATATACTATTAGTGGTATAGCGATGGGCCTATAGGTCTATAAAGGTATCGTAGAAATACAAGCACCTTACCTCTTCTTACTAGAAGGCAACAATAGCTTAGCAATGTATAGGGTAAGATTGCGTATGGAATATTGGCTAATCATATAAGCTATGGTGCGGGAGGAAAGAGACATATTGAACTAAGTAAATCTCAGAGCTGGGCCACAACGCTCATTCCCAGAGAGCTACATGTACAGAGTGACCAGCAAGTGTCTCAACTTTACCAATCCAGCCTATACATCCAGTCTGTGGGAGAAACTATAAAAACAATACATTTTCAATGGCTCATAACACAGAAATCAGCAATATACATGCTTGGCAATAAACTCTCCTACACCTTGCAACTATGGTTTAAAAACAAATTTGTACTAGTACTTTGTGTAAAGGGATATATGAGGTAACAGAAATACGTTCAATGCACACATAAGTCTTAGAAGATAGGGAACATAAGAACATCTATGGAATGCACTAAGTGTGAGGTATGATTGTGAAACAGATCATAAATAGAGCCTCATTCCCAGTTATTTGCCTCTTAGTTTAGTTTCAAGCCATTATGCAATAACCCCAAACAAAACTTTTGCACTGTATATGGCAGTAGGTATGGTATACTGTATTATTTTGCATACAAATGGTCTCTTACAGCTCCTTTCTAAGGCAATAGCATTATCCCCTACAACAATTACAAGTATTTAAACACACAGTATTAAAACACATAAGGTCCCAGCAAAAACATATTATTAATAGGCGACCAGTGAAATAGGGATACATTAATGATGCTCAACTGAAGATTTATTTTGCATTGTTTGCCTGCTGCCTTTGACAAGTCTCAGTTCCGGGAAGTGTCGTATAAGTAGTTGATAATGCGTAACGAGCTTGCAGTCTGTCTTGAGCTAGACAAAGTTCTATCTTGTCCATGAAGGAACAGTGTAGCAGGGGAGTTGGACTAAGTCTTCATCAGCCACACTTTAGCCTGGACTTATATCCTGCCTATATGAAGACCTCTGATCTAGCCCACGCCTAAACGGATCCAACTTGTGAGCTGTATGACAGTCGGGTGGTACATAGCATAGTCTAATCCAGATCTAAGTTGAAGATGCAGGGTGAAAGAATGCATCCAGAGGTCTGCGCCGCAACAGCGCAAGTAGTGTGCAGTGATGTAATAATGTCAGGTATCCGTTCCACAACGGCAGATTAGGGGTTAATAAGTGTAGGTAGGTAGCGGCGACGTTGGGGGGGCAGATTAGGGGTTAATAAATATAATATAGGTGTCGGCGGTGTTAGGGGCAGCAGATTAGGGGTTCATAGCTATAATGTAGGTTGCGGCGGTGTCCGGAGTGGCAGATTAGGGGTTAATTGTGTAATGCAGGTGTCAGCGATAGCGTGGGCGCGCAGATTAGGGGTTAATAAGTGTAAGGTTAGGGGTGTTTAGACTCGGGGTTCATGTTAGGGTGTTAGGTGCAGACTTAGAAACTGTTTCCCCATAGGAAACAATGGGGCGCTGCTTTTTTGCAGGTGTTTTTTTTCAGCCCAAACTGCCCCATTGTTTCCTATGGGGGAATCGTGCATGAGCACATTTTTCAAGCTAGCCGCTACCGTAAGCAATGCTGGTATTGAGAGTTGAAGTGGCGGTTAATATGCCTTTACGCTCCCTTTTTGGAGCCTAACGCAGCCCTTCAGAGAACTCTACCAGCATTGTTTAGAAGCAGCGCTAGAAAAAAGATGCATAGCTAACGCACCCCTTCGGCCGCAAAACTCTAAATCTAGGCGTAAGGAAATGGGATCTGAACCATCTTCCATGTTTGGAATACTGCCTATAAATACATCAATGAGGGTAAACAATATTACCATGATCTTCCTTCAGGGCTGCTGTGTAATAACATTTTATAATATATATATATATATATATATATATATATATATATATATATATATATATATATATATATGAAGTCCAAAAGCGCACACTCTCACCCCAATATTACATCTGCCAGGGTGCCAACAATTAAATACAACAAACTGAAGGAGGCACTCACTGGTCTTTTTTTTTTAAAAGTGTGGTTTAATCCATGTGATATTTTGGGGGCACTCTCCCCTTCCTCCTTTATCTGAGAGATTTATACCCATTTTGTGTTAGAGCTGAATGTCAGAAATCACAGATTTGTAGTACATTTATAAATAAAAAATGAAAATAACCCTTTAAGGGTTTTGTTTTAAACTTTGCAGCAGATCAGTTTTGGGGTATTGTGCTGTATTTTTATTATACCACAGTTTATGATATGGTGCAAACACAATTAAAGTCACCCTAGATCTCCATGTAAAGGCACTTTAATTGCCGTTTGTTTTCTAACACCTCACATCCCCTCAATTTAATCCCTTATAACTGCATTTTTTATAAATAAAGTAAAGATGCTCTAATTTTTATTTAATTGTTAACTACTGTACACTTTATTTTGGGGACAATTGGGGAACAATTTTTTGACCTCTGGTTAATTTCGCTAAGCACAAAGTGCTCCTGCGAGCTCACGGGAGAATAACCACCCATTTTTGAAGTCCAAAAGCGCACATACTCACACCGATATTACATCTGCCAGGGGTGCCAACAATTAAATAAAACAAAGTGAAGGAGGCACTCACTGGTCTTTTTTATTTTCAAAAGTGTAGTTTAATCCATGTAATATTTTGGGAAACTCTACCCCTTTTGTGTTAGAGCTGAATGTCAGAAATCACAGATTTGCAGTATTTACGTTTATAAATAAAAAATTAAAATAACCCTTTTAGGGTTTTGTCTTAAACTTTGCAGCAGACCAGTATTGTGCAGTATGTTTATTATACCCCAGTTTATTATATGGTGCAAACACTGCATAACCTTTATTCATATTAGTAATTTAAAACACATAAGTCTAGATTAGGAGTGGAGAGCAAAATTGCGCTTTCATTGGTGCAATATTTGCGATCCACTCAGTAGTACCAGCACATAAAAATGTGCGCTGGTATTAAAAGTTAAGCACAATTCGAACATGACCTCAAATTCGCATAGCCTAGAAGCCTTGCCCTCACGAGAGTGCCCTTCCAAAGCCCCAGTGGGAGCCTCCTTGTCATGCTGTGAGACTCGGCAAAGTACCTATCGCTGAGCAGTGGGCAATTTGCACAGTGTTGGGCAGCAAGATAAAAATATATATGTATTTGAATATATATATATATAAATTTATGTGTTTATATGTGTATATACATATATATTTACAGTTAAATCAAAGTCACTCTAGCTCTCCATGTAAAGGCACTTTCAGTGCCGTTTGTTTTCTAACACCTCACATCTCCTCAATTTAATCCCTTATAACTGCTATTATTATTATTTAATTGTCAACTGCTGTACACTTTATTTTGGCGACAATTGGGGAACAATTTTTTGACCTCTGGTTAATTTCGCTAAGCACAAAGTGCTTCTGCGAGCTCACGGGAGAACAACCACCCATTTGTAAAGGCTGGTTATTTAACGATCACCCGTAAATGGGCAAATTATATATATAGCTTAATATAAAAATATATTAATCTTTTATTATATAAATTAAGGGATATATTTGCTAAAATCCGTAACCATTCTTTCCCATCTATGTTTACTAGGTAAATTAAGTATAAAAGGGATAGATTTTATTAAAATATTAAAACTGAAAAATTGTATTTATTGACTTTAATCCATAGAATTTATAATCCATAGATTTTATAAAAAATCTGCTAGATCAATTTCCTTATTTAAACCATTAGTTTTATGTGAATTAAGTTGGTGTATCTAGAAAGTTTCTCTTTTTCTCAATTCTAGCAGTCTCTCTTTTCCAAGGTTTGCTGATATTTGTTCTATTGCTTCAATAGTAAACTCATCATATTCAGTATCTTTCTCTTTGATGTTTTTAATATTTTCTAAACAGCATGTTTAGAGAGATTTTTTTCTATGCCCCATGTTTAGAAATTTCAACATTTACTTAAGGGATTAAACGCTTATCGGAATGTTTCCAGCAGTGAGAAGGGAACATACTAAATTAAATAACTATAAATTATAAATATCTGCAATAATAAATAATGACAGACAACTTCTTAGTGGGAAAATTTTGACCGTCATAGGTCAAATTTTTATTAAACTTTAACTTTATTAACTAATTTTTTAACCAACAGAACAACAATATGGCGGCATAGAGATCAATAAAACCCAGAACAGCAAGGATATCAACGGCCCAACGGAAACAGCAGCAGAGGGTTTTCTGCTCAAAAGGAAATGACGCTGAGGGGTTGCAGTGATCAAGTGACCACCCCCAAGGGGAGGGAGAGGGGTTACCTCATGTGCACATGAGGCCTATGGCCCCTTCCCGAATTCTGGTCATCAGTCACCCCTAGCAACGTTTTCCTGTGCAACAGGGCCGAGACCTCCTGCTAAAAAGAAGCATCACCGATGCTCTTGCCGCCACCAACACAACCTGACTTACAGGAATGGGAAATAGCTCTATGAATATCTAGCCCTACATCCGATAAGTGAACCTTATCCCTCCTATAAAGTTCTGTTCTTTTGGCCGATCTGGCTTCATGCTGTACCACAAAGTCACTAGACCCTGTGATGGTTACTGAAATTGAGCATTAATCTTTTTACGAATCCTATATGACGCTGTATGGGCCAAAATATGCCTTCAATGTAGATGGGGAACTATGGTAGACCACCCTATAACTACTCCAGGGATATGCACTTAAAGCCAGCTGATATCTGACTGCATGATCTTTATCAATTGGAGTACCGGGACTGCAACCAAATCAGGATAAGGATTTGAGGTTTCACCCATCTTAAGAGGGCCCCAGAGATCACATCAGCTTACTGTGGCCACACATCCCCCTGTTCCATAACCACCTAACAGAGGCTTTGTGTGAGGGGAAGCCTAAATTCTGGCCAACCGGAAGAGAGGAGCATCAAATAGAGGCCCAATGGATGAAGGAGTGACCCACAACCCAGATTCTCTTCACTCCGGGGTTAGTTTCTGTGGAGACAAAGATTTTAATATTTGGAGACAGCACATGTGAAATTAAGCAATCGGACGGACATAATTTTTAAAGCAATTGGAATGCCACCGCCCCATACATTTAATGTCTTCACCTGAAGAGCCTACTAGTGCTGCTTGCATAGCTGCCCCAATGCGAAATGAATGCGGTGCAATTTTGGTGTTATCTAGGCCTGCTTTAATTGCTGCTTGAATAGGAATTTTCCATCCATGTGAATTAAGAACTGACCTGACACCTGGGGTCTACAGGACTAGTATTCGTTGACTATGGCTGGTATAGGCGGAATGGAGAGTCAAGTACCCTTTCCCGACTGGTTCGTTTTTGAGTGTGGAATAAATAACAAGAAGAAATCAACTGCGGCTCTGACGTGCTCAAGTTGAACCCCTGAGCCTATCTTCTGCTTTTTTTAGAGTACAACAAATAACAAGGTATACAAGAAGCATACAAAAATAGTTTTGTTTAGTGTACAACAAATAACAAGTTAAAGGGTATATATATGAACAGCAAGAAATATAATCCGGACTTAAACATCGTGGTAGACTACCCTAGTCCACAGTGACCATGGGATTATTCTGCCCATTCCAGTGTTCACTACTCTAACTACAGTGCTTATCCCGGTAATGGGCTGGAAGTTTCACCACTCTCCCACTTGACGTAATTTTACAAGAACTGCTCTCTGATACAGAAGAAGGTGATTGAGAATCTGCTGAAAGCAAAGAAGTATCTCCACTGTGGTCTTGCTGAGGGGAAGGTATCCCTTTTAAAACAGGGGATACCACCAGCTGTGACTCTGAGGCATCCAGTCCCAAACTCTCCTCTACTGGCTGAAGATGTTTTCTATTTTGACGTATGACTGTCCCTCTTTCAGTAAGGACTACTATTACCGTAGCAGGCGTCTTCCATTTCTTCTCATCATCCAGCTTAACTCTGACAATTTGGCCCACATTCAGCTTCTGCAAGGGCCTCACAGAGTGTTTTCTGTTGTAGATGAATCGGTATCCCTTTTTCGCCTCTTTATCCCTATTAAGGACCTCCTCCCAAGGAACAGAGCGGGCTGGCTGGAAAACACCCACAGAGGGTAGTGTAGTGCGGATATGATGTTCTAGCATCAACTGTGCCGGGCTAAAGCCTTTGGCTTAGATGGGAGTCACCCTGTAGGCCAAGAGTGCTAGGTACGATTCACATTGCTCTAAAATAAACTTTGTTGTTTCAACTGCCCTTTCAGCCATTCCATTGGCTTGCAGGTAATGTGGACTTGACATAGAATGGACAAAATCATATTACCTGCTGAAAGAACTGAACTCCATGGAAGCAAACTGCATTCCGTTATCACTCACTAACTCCGTTGGTATTTCCCACCAGGTGAACAAGCTCTTGAGACGAGTGATAACGGCTTATCTGATCTGATTCAAGGTTGCAATCTCCACATACCTGGAATAGTAGTCAATCACGGCTAGGTACTTCTTCCCATGCAGTTTGCACAAACCTGCAGCTATTTTCTGCCATTGGTCTGCAGGCAGCGGGATAGAAATCAAGGGCTCCCTTCTCTGAGTAGGCTGGCGTTCCCAACAAAAGGCACATTTTGACATGTGGCTTGCAATGTCGGAACTGATTCAGGGCACCATACCCCCGTAGCTGCCCTTTCTCTGCACTTTGTAATGCCCAAGTGGCCATCATGAATCCTGCTTAACATCTCCTGCCGCATGCTAACAGGAATGACTATTCGATCTTGGAACAACAGTAAACCATTCAGCTCCGGAAGCTGTGACCTCTCTGACTGGACATAAAACTTAAAGCCACACTTCTTTTATGCACTTAATAACTTCTTGAAGGTCTGTATCTGAAAGTATGGCCTTTCTTATTTGCTCTAGCTTTCCTGAATAAATGGATTTAGATGCCATAACGGAATCTACATACACTTTCACATCTGATTCCATTGAAGATTCTTCAGCAGCAGCCAGAGGGAGCCTGGAAAATGTATCTGCCACTACCAGTTGTTTCCCCGGCACATGCACTGCCTGAATGTTGAACCTGAGCAGCCTCATCAGAAGTCTCTGGCATCTTAGGGGTGTTTTGTCAATATCATAGGAGTTAATTAGAGGGACTAGTGGTTTATGGTCAGTCTCCAGACTATATTTCTCTAAACCCACTAGGTAACACTGGAAGTGCGCACAGGCCCAAACTGCAGCCAGGTACTCTTTCTCAATTTGGGCATATTTCGACTTAACAGCCGTCAGTGTACAGGAACAGTAGGCAACGGGCTGTAGTTTGTTCTCATTCAACTGCTCACATCAGCACTAACCACGTTCTTTTTAAAGTGGTCATAGAACTCTAACACTGGGGCAGACCCCAGCAAGGTCTTGACCTGTACAAAAGCTTCTTCCTGTGAAGGATCCCAGACCCAGGCAACCTCTTTCTTCAACTACTCTGTGATAGGGTGTAGTACTGTGGATAAATCTGGAAGGAATCTGCCCACATAATTCACAAGGCCTAATATTTGTCTCAGCCCGTGTACATCAGAAGGACTTTTCACCTGTTCAAAAGCAAGGATTTTATCAGGGTCCGGCTTGATGCCATCTCCATTGATGATATGCCCAAAGTAACAAAATTCAGAATTTCTAACATGAAAATTTTCACTTTATTTAATTTCAGCCCGGACTCTCTAATGGTCTGCAGCACACAGCACAGTCGCTGATCATGTTCTTCCAATGTAGACCCATACACTAAAATGTCATGATGACTGCCATGCCCTTGTGGTCCCTTAGGAGGGAACTCATCTCTCTTTGAAAGATTTCAGGAGCAGACGATATCCCGAAGGGGAGTCTGCAGAAGCAAAACCAACCTACCGGTGTAATGAAGGTAGTCAGTTTGCGGCACTGTGGATCTAGAGGTATCCTCCAGAAGTCGCTGGAAGCATCCAGTGAAGAGAAGAACTTTGAACCAGACAGTTTCAGAGCTATGTCTTCAAGCATCGGCAGCACATCTCTCTCTCTCTTCACCGCCACATTTAGCCTTTTCAAGTCTATGCAGATCCGTACCTTCCCGTTTTTCTTCGCAACAGGCACAATGGGGGCACACCAGTCAGCTGCTTCAACAACCTCTTCAATAACACCCATATTCTTCATACGCTGAAGTTCCTTCTCCACTTGAGGCATGAGCAGGAACAGATTTCTATGGGTAGTGGTAATGCTGTATAAGACTGCATCACTTTTAAGTGATATTCGGACTGGGTTGCAATTCAGTAGACCCAATTCACCAAACATGTCTTCCGAAATCTGGCGACAAGGCCCAAACCACAGGCTGCTTTCCTGCTCAATAGGTTGTTAACACACTGACCTCTAATTACATGTACCCACATGGGGAATTTCCTCTGCTTGTACTCGCAACTGGCAATAAATTTCCCTGCACAATCGATTCGGCCACCAGGACTATGAACTTTCATTGTAACTTTCACCAGCTGAGGCTGTTGAGGCAGTTTTATGAATGCTGCAAGGGACATAACAGTGATGTCTGCTCCCGTGTCAATCTAGAAGGCAACCTTGGCTCTCATTACAGTAAGGGTAACCCTGCCAATCTTCATCTGAACCAGACCGTTCAACAACAGATCCTACAAAGAACACTCCTTAACCCTCCTGGTCACTATCCACCTGCATCTCCATAATGTATTCAGTTTTAAACGTCACTTCAAAATGGCCCATTTGGTTACACTTTCTACATCTTTTATCTTTAGCGGGGCATATGACATTCAGATCATGGGTACGGTTACACCACATGCAGCGAGCCTGCTGTGCCCATCCGCTTTTGGGCCTATCTGTTGCCCTTGGTCTACCACTCACACTGTGCCTTTCACCTGCAGCTCTCCTGAACTGCTGCACTTCATCCACAATACTCTCAGACCTCAGATCAACACTTTGCTTTTTAACCAGTTCACTCCATTCTAATAGCCCCATCTAACGTTAATTCGGCTTCCAACTGTAGCTTCAGTGAGACCTCAACATCTGCAATTCCTATGACTATTCTGTCTCTGTTTTGCTCTTCTTTAGCAACACCAAACTCACAGAATGGCAGTGGAGGGCCCTCTAGTGGGCCTGTAACAAAATTAAGGGTTTACCAACTTGAAGTCTTGAGTAATGCTAAATTGTGTTGTTACACTGTTGCAAGTGGAGAGGAGGTGTCTGTTTCTTAACTTTATAGGGTCCTGCAGCAGTGAGATCAGCCTCTTTCGGTTTCCAGACTTCAAGGAGAAGGTTTCTGAAGTTGGCTGAAGATTCTAGAAGTGAAGCATGGAGAGATCCAGGAGAAAATCTGTGCCTCCCAAGCGTTACAGGGAGGTGGTGGAGATGTCTGCAAGGAAGAAGGGACCTGCAAAGCAAAGACAGGAGCCTGAGTCAGAGGATCTGGTACCCCCCACTCCCCAAAAATCCCCTCCTGCTTGGAGTTTTAATAGAGGAAAGGGGCCCAGGGACATTACGGGGTCTGGTACCCCCAGCGGAGGCTGGGGCCAGCATGGTTGGGCAGTTTGCGGCCTTCCCGCTGGCGGCCATGGCGGCGGTCTTGGCCTTATCCCAGTCTTTAAATTATGGTTCCCCACAGGGGGGCCAGGGGCTGGACACGGCTGTCGCCGGGGCTGCCGGGGGTGAGGGAGCAAGCCCAGGGCCCAGTGACATTGCAGAGTGCGCAGCGGAGTCTGGCCCTTCGAATGGCGGTTCCCGCGAGATCTCCTCCTCCGAGAGTTCTGAGGAGGAGGGAGATCGTGGCCACCATTTTGAGGGAGGACACGACCGGGAGAGGACTGCCTCATGCGACCGGATCCCCACAGGTAACTTGGGGGGACTTCCGGTCGCGAGCGAGGCAACAGTTAGGCAGGCGGGGAGCAGTGGGGGATACTTACCTGGCAGGGGCATGGCTGATGGTCCGGTTGCCGGGCGGAGAGCGAGTGGCGCAGTTGATCCTCATGTGGGTATGCCTGTTAATAGTGCGCATGTGCGCATGGCGGCAGATCGCAGTCCCACTACGGACCGTCAGGTGTGGCAGTCAGAGCGGTGTGTTCAGTTGGAAGGCCTAGAGAGCGGCCTAGCACTAGCGTGCAGGCGTTGGCTCAAGATAGATGCAGTGAAGGGCAAAGGCCCGCGGTTGTTGTGAGAGAGAGTGGTGCAGAGAGGGGACACATTGGGCCAAGCTTGCATGAGAGGGGGCATGAGCCAGATGTATGCGGGCGCAGATGCATTATCAGAGGCCGGTAGGCCTGAGGGGACACATGGTCGATTGGAGACACGAATGATGCATGAACCACATAGGGGGTGGGTACATGCGGGGATAACGCATGCCTATGAGGGATCTACTCAGTTTAGGTCTGGGGGATTTGTTAGACAGGGTGATGTGCTGAATGATATGCAGTATGATAGGGGGCAGACACAGAGAGGTGGGAAGTCACATGGTAGTGTGGATGAGGATATGATCAGGAGAGCTGTGGAGGCAGCGTTACGTGTTGTGGATACTGCAAGGCCCCAGTCTGGGTTTAGTGGTCACGCCCGGGAGGGGGCTGCGCAGGAGGTGGTTATCAGAAATGCTGTGGCTAATGTTCTTGGCATGTCGGCTGGGGGGAGACAGGGAGAGGGGAGAGAGGGTGCTTCAACTGTTGCCCCTCTCGCAGACCAGAGTACTCCCCAAGTTGTTTTGTCTCAACAGGTTACAGCAAGCACAGCATGGATGGCATCAAGCTCGAGCAGCGCCCTAGCAGTGGCAGGGCCCAGTGGAGTCCAGAGTGCTGCGGTACCAGCAACTCCTTCAGGAGCAGGAATACAAGGCGATGGTGAGTGCCATGCACCAGACATTATGCACACTGACACAGGGTTTTCCACGAGTGGGTCAGGATCTGATAGCGGGGAGGACCTCGGGTTAGTGGGGAAGGGTCAGCGCAGGATGTTTAGGTGGATCAAGAAGATGGTGTCGGCTCAAGCGAAAGACAGGGCAGGCGCTAGGAATCAGACACTTGAGGTACAGGGGTCGCAAGCTTTAGGAGGCGCGATAGCGCCAGCGGGCCCGATGCCACGCAAAGTGGCGGTGCAGGGGGACACTTACCCTGTTTGGTCCACTCGCTGTATGGCCATCTAAAATTGAAGGTTGTTAAAAAGATACAGGAGGGCAGATACGTTAACGTTTCCGAGCTCTCTCTAGACGCGTTTAGGGCTAAAGAAAGAGCAGCGGATGGCTCAGGCCCAAAGAAAGTGCATAGGCCAGAGACGTATGAGGAATGGCTTAAATGCTTCCGAGTACTGGCCGCATGCTACGTGGACAGATGGCCGTTGCAGGGGCACAACCTTTTTAAGTACCAGGATACCATAGAGGATATCTGTACGAGATTAAAGGAAGGCGCATGGCATGAATACGACATGGACTTTAGGAGGAAGATGGTAGGTAACCCTCTGCTGCACTTTGGGACACAAGATATGCATTTGTGGTCCAAACTGGGATTGGAGGGCGGTTCTCCCTCCCCCGTGGCATCACGTCAAGCGCCGCCACGCCAAGGGGCACGGCTTGGCAGGAAGGGAAGGGAGTGCTGGAAATTCCAGGAGAAGCAGTGTGATAGGGGAGCAGCTGCTCCTTTCGTCACATCTGCAAATTCTGTGCAGGGCCCCACCCAGGCACGGATTGTGGAAAGCGAAAGGACCTGGGACAGTCCAAAATCACGCCTAAGTTGGGAGTTACAGTCAAGAGCACCAACTCCGCTTAGGTTGCAAGCCATGTTGATATGGCTGGCGAACTACCCTCACAGGGGGGCAGCTGAGCTGCCAAGGTCAGGGTTGGAATGGGGTTTCCGTATACCTATCACTGGGCAGGTTGTGGGTTCTCCAGTGCACAGGAATTTGAAAACAGCCTACGAATTCCCGCAGGTAGTTAGGGAAAAGTTGGCCAAAGAGGTGGCGCTGGGCAGTGTGTCTGGGCCATTCTCCACCTGCCCGTTGGAAGATCTGGTGATCTCCCCATTGGGTGTGGTGCGCAAAAAAGAGGAAGGGAAGTTCAGGTTGATACATCACCTTTCTTTCCCAAAAGGAGAGTCAGTTAACGACGCCATTGACCCAGTGCTGAGTTCTGTGCACTATCAATCATTTGATTGTGCACTAGACGTGGTCAGGGCATGTGGGCCGGGTGCACTGCTAGCGAAGCTAGACATTGAGTCGGCTTTCCGGCTGCTACCACTGCACCCTTCGGCATTCAGACTAATGGGCATGAAGTTTGAATTGCGTCAAGTGGGGGAGCGGTGGCTCACTACTTGGACGATTTCTTTTTGGTAGGGAGAGCCGGTTCCACGGATTGTGAACAGCTCATGGAAGTCATGCAGGATATGATGGCACAATTTGGTGTGCCGCTCGCGGACGACAAAACGCAGGGGCCGTGCACCTGCCTCACATTTCTGGGCATAGAAATAAACACTGTGCAGGCGGAATGCAGGCTGCCCATGGATAAGGTGATCCGGATGTTGGAGGCGGTGCGGAGGGTTAAGGATGTGAGCAAGGTCACAATCAAAGAGGTCCAGTCGCTTCTGGGCCTCCTGAATTTTGCGGGATGGGTCATCCCTATGGGAAGGGCTTTTAACCGTTGATTGGAGGGCCTTTTGAAGGGCCCTACCGGTCATGCAAAATGGACACGCATTACAGCGGATGTCAGGGAGGACCTGGAGGTATGGGAGAAATTCTTGGAGAATTTTAACGGTGTGTGCCTATGGAGGGGTAGGAAAGTACCCAACAAGGCAATAAATATGTACACGGATGCAGCGGGGGGATTCGGGTACGGAGCATACCTCGATGGAGAATGGAGAGCAGCTCCATGGCCGAGGGACTGGATAGCTGCGGGATATACCAAAAACCTGACGCTTTTGGAATTATCCCCGATAGTTGTGGCAGTGGAGATTTGGGGTGATAGATTGGCCAATAAAGCGGTGGAGTTCTGGACAGACAACCTGAGTGTGGTGTATGTCATTAACAGGCTGTCTGCGTCATCGCCAGCGGTTGTGTGCTGCTTGCGTCATCTGGTGTTACGATGTTTGCAGAGCAATATACATTTTACCGCCAAACACGTCCCGGGAGTGCAGAACGTTATTGTGGATGCACTCTCTCGATTTAAATGGGAGCAGTTTAGGGCAGCGGCACCCATGGCGGCAAAGGAGGGGTTAACATGCCCTTCTTCTCTTTGGCAGCTGGTGAAGGTTGGATGAGCATCCTAGCCTTGGTTAAGGCATCTTTGGCGCCAAGGACATGGTCAGCATATGAGTCACTGGAACAGCTGGGAGGCTTTCTGTCAACTCAGAGGTGTACAGGTACAAAGGGCTACTAGGGTGCTGGTGCTAGATTGGTTGGCATTGCTGCATAAAGAGGGGGTCAGTAAGGCCGGCGCGAGCGGTCGGCTATCGGCGTTGGCCTTCTTTAATAAGGCGCTTGGTTTTGTGGATCACTCCGGAAACTTCCTAGCTACGAAGGTGTTGAAGGGGTGGGGTAGGATGGCCCCCCGTCAGAAAGATCGAAGGAAACCCATTACCCAGGAGAGATTGCGGGCATTAGCGGAGGGCGTTGCAAGGGTTTGCAAATCTGAATACGAGCAGCTTCTTTTTAGAACGGCATTTGCGGGAGCTCTCAGGGTGGGGGAGCTTGTCGCGTCTGCCAAAGCTAAGGGCTGCGGGGGAATACAGTTGGAGCACATCCGTGTGACTGATGGGGGGCTCCTTTTGTTTGTGTCCAGGTCCAAGACGGACCAGGAGGGGGCGGGGGCATGGTTACCCCTTGAACGACAGGAGTTTGAGGATTGCTGTCCGGTGATTTGTGTGGAGAAATACCTTAAGGTGAGGCCGGCGGGGGGACAACTGCTCCTGATACATGAGGACGGTTTGGCCCTGTCGGTTTTTCAATTCCGCCAGGTACTGGCGAAAACGGCGAAGCAGGCCGGGTTGGATCCGAGCAGTATTGCCCCGCATTCCTTTAGAATAGGCGCGGCGACCAGCGCAGCTCAAAAGGGAATTCCGGCGGCAGAGATTAAGCGCTTGGGTAGATGGAAATCAACCCAGTACAAAACTTATATTAGGCCAGCCAAAGGGCATTGCTAGAACACAGGCATGTTAAGGGTCAATATTTTCCAAGGAGGGGGCTTTTCTTTGGGGACCCAGGCTGTGAAGGGGCGGTATTTTCATGGTGGTGTACTCTGTTTTACCAGGTGTTGTAAATGTGAAAGCGCCTCCGGTTCGTGTATGGATAGTAGGGCATTCATACATCCACTGGGCTCATCTCAGGGCGTTGCGATCACCGGAGGGACAGCAACTTGGATTCCCAACTTGGATTCCCAACGTCCAAGGCAAGCTTTCGGTGGTTAATCTTTGGCGCCAAGGACATGGTCAGCATATAAGAGTCACTGGAACAGCTGGGAGGCTTTCTGTCAACTCAGAGGTGTACAGGTACAAAGGGCTACTAGGGTGCTGGTGCTAGATTGGTTGGCATTGCTGCATAAAGAGGGGGTCAGTAAGGCCGGCGCGAGCGGTTGGCTATCGGCGTTGGCCTTCTTTAATAAGGCGCTTGGTTTTGTGGATCACTCCGGAAACTTCCTAGCTACGAAGGTGTTGAAGGGGTGGGGTAGGATGGCCCCCCGTCAGAAAGATCGAAGGAAACCCATTACCCAGGAGAGATTGCGGGCATTAGCGGAGGGCGTTGCAAGGGTTTGCAAATCTGAATACGAGCAGCTTCTTTTTAGAACGGCATTTGCGGGAGCTCTCAGGGTGGGGGAGCTTGTCGCGTCTGCCAAAGCTAAGGGCTGCGGGGGAATACAGTTGGAGCACATCCGTGTGACTGATGGGGGGCTCCTTTTGTTTGTGTCCAGGTCCAAGACGGACCAGGAGGGGGCGGGGGCATGGTTACCCCTTGAACGACAGGAGTTTGAGGATTGCTGTCCGGTGATTTGTGTGGAGAAATACCTTAAGGTGAGGCCGGCGGGGGGACAACTGCTCCTGATACATGAGGACGGTTTGGCCCTGTCGGTTTTTCAATTCCGCCAGGTACTGGCGAAAACGGCGAAGCAGGCCGGGTTGGATCCGAGCAGGATTGCCCCGCATTCCTTTAGAATAGGCGCGGCGACCAGCGCAGCTCAAAAGGGAATTCCGGCGGCAGAGATTAAGGGCTTGGGTAGATGGAAATCAACCCAGTACAAAACTTATATTAGGCCAGCCAAAGGGCATTGCTAGAACACAGGCATGTTAAGGGTCAATATTTTCCAAGGAGGGGGCTTTTCTTTGGGGACCCAGGCTGTGAAGGGGCGGTATTTTCATGGTGGTGTACTCTGTTTTACCAGGTGTTGTAAATGTGAAAGCGCCTCCGGTTCGTGTATGGATAGTAGGGCATTCATACATCCACTGGGCTCATCTCAGGGCGTTGCGATCACCGGAGGGACAGCAACTTGGATTCCCAACGTCCAAGGCAAGCTTTCGGTGGTTAAGGCGCAGGGGATTGTTGTGGGCAGATTTGCCGGCACTCTTGCAGGAGGCGCACAAAAGGTGGGGGCGGCCTAACGTCTTAGTGCTGCACCTCGGTGGAAATGATTTGGGGGAATTGCCCGCGCTGGATTTAATTAAAAGAATGACAGCGGACATGCACTGGATGCACACTTGGTTGCAGGGTGTGACTTTGGGGTGGTCAAATGTAGTTGCTCGACTGCATTGGCGGCACATTGTCACACAGAGGGCTGCATATAATGTGCGCAAGAAGGTGAACAGGGAGATGGGAAGAGCGGTCACTGGCCTTGGGGGTTTCGTGATAAGACACGAAAGTATCACGGCCGACAAAAGGGACCTATTTAGGCCTGACGGAGTCCACCTTACGGACGTGGGGCTGGATATGTTCCTAAGGGACGTCAGGGGAGCATTGTTGATGATTATTCGCTAATGTATGTGCTGAAATGGTTGATGTTGCAATCTGTTTAATATTGTTATGGTGTTGTTGTTATGTTATGGTAAAGTTATGTTCATTACTGGGTTCCTGTTGGTTTGTTTTGGCGGCAAGAGTTCGCCTGGCTCTTGTGGCAGGTGGTCAATGCCCTGGGGAGCGGGCACAAGGAGAGAAGAGTGACGGTCCTGGAAAAGGGAGGGGTTATGCCTGCCAGGCGCCGGCCTGGGGGTCCTCTCCCTCGCAATTGGACCGAAGACCTCTGAACATCACAGCTCTCTCTGAGTGCCATGGGGCGTGACAGCCGGGTGTCACGCTGCAGGTATCGAAAGGGGCCTTGACCATCTGCTAGTAGGGGCTAGGTTAGGGTGAGATGCCGCCAACGTTTAGGATTACAAACTTGTTGCCAAGTTTCGTTGATAGGTTGATCAAGTCCTAAGGGTAATCAGAATAACGCTTAGGCACTAGTTAAAGCGTTTATTTAATAAACGTGAACCGTGACCGGTTCTTTCTCCCAAACAAGTGGTGTTGTGTCTTATTTACTAGATAAGGTATTAGACAGTAAGGAGGACGGAATAGATGGTTTAAACCTTATGGCAGTGGAGGGCCCTCTAGTGGGCCTGTAACAAAATTAAGGGTTTACCAACTTGAAGTCTGGAGTAATGCTAAATTGTGTTGTTACAATGTTGCAAGTGGAGAGGAGGTGTCTGTTTCGTACCTTTATAGGGTCCTGCAGCAGTGAGATCAGCCTCTTTCGGTTTCCAGACTTCAAGGAGAAGGTTTCCCCGCCCACCCGTCCCTGGAAGAGGAGAATGGCGGCTACGATGCGGCTGTATAGGGTGAGTTGGCTCAGCGGGGGTAGGTTTAATTGAGCTAGCCTGCAGTAAGACCGAGCCTTTAATGTAGCCATCCACCCCTGCGGTTGGGTTGTACGATTCGGCTGTCAGGGGGTGCCTTACTAGGTTGGTTGGATATGCCTCAGCGGGCGGGTGGTCAATGCCCTGGGGAGCGGGCACAAGGAGAGAAGAGTGACGGTCCTGGAAAAGGGAGGGGTTATGCCTGCCAGGCGTCGGCCTGGGGGTCCTCTCCCTCGCAATTGGACCGAAGACCTCTGAACATCACAGCTCTCTCTGAGTGCCATGGGGCGTGACAGCCGGGTGTCACGCTGCAGGTATCGAAAGGGGCCTTGACCATCTGCTAGTAGGGGCTAGGTTAGGGTGAGATGCCGCCAACGTTTAGGATTACGAACTTGTTGCCAAGTTTCGTTGATAGGTTGATCAAGTGCCTAAGGGAAATCAGAATAACGCTTAGGCACTAGTTAAAGCGTTTATTTAATAAACGTGAACCATGACCGGTTCTTTCTCCCAAACAAGTGGTGTTGTGTCTTATTTACTAGATAAGGTATTAGACAGAAAGGAGGATGGAATAGATGGTTTAAACCTTATTTAGCTAGTTCACACAGGCTGCACACAAATGACTCCACAGATTCTCTAACACGCTGAGCACATTTGTGAAAACAAGCCCTCTCATGAATCACATTTCTTTTGGGCACAAAGTTCTTGGAATGTAAAGGCATTAAACACTGGCTTCACATATTTCCCCATAGAGTATAAAAGAGAATTAACTTGTACTTCACCACTTTCCTTGTCCAGCATGGAAGCAATCTAAAGTAATCTAGCTGAAAGTGAGCACTGAGTTTGTTCATAACTATTTCAAAGTCAAATTCTTCCCCTTCTTGGAAGGTAAAGACATTGTACACAGGCTCCACGTCATTCGTCATTGAGTATAAAAGAGAATTAACTTTACTTCACCACTCTCCTTGTCCAGCATGGAAGCAATCCTGAAGCATTGAAACTGCTGATGCCATGTGGGCTGAGAGAAATCAAAAGGCTCAGGTGGGGTAGACTTCAATATCGTCATTACTCAGGAAACAGAAGCACAGGCAATTACTTCTGACACCATGTCATGAGATGCAGGACACACCATATAAGGTACAACCCTATTTTATTGCATAGCATAGAAGTAAACAGCTTGTAAACACATCTAACTTAGTAACTGCGACATAAACTATAACGGCTATAAGCCACGTTACTCTCCCACTCTCATCACAGTCTTCATTCGCACAAACCCTATGCTCACTAATTTAGTTGGTGCTCGAATGTACACGTTTAGGTTCAATTTGTAATATGCGAGCAAGTTAGCGTGGTTTCAATATTGGTTATTGCAACCTGCGCTAAAATAGCGCACCACTTGTAATCTAGCCCTATATTTGCAAGTAAGTCTCGTTCATGACAAATATAGCCTTACAAACCATAGTGAAATATCCATTTCAGACCTTACATGATATAAAATTCAATATTATTTTAAAATGTTTAAAATTGTATAAAAAGACAAATCTATTTTTTACATGTGAAAAAAGGTTATCATAAAATTGCCTGCAAATAACTATAATTTGTCTTTATAATAACATCATTTAGTTTGTGATTGTACTTTGATTTACTTAGAAAGAAACACTTCTATGTCTTTGTTCGATGGAAGTACAATTTCAAATATATTTTACTCATTTTCTGACTAGGATTGTGACTACATTTGTCTAATGCAGAAATCATATAATGAAAATATTTTAGCATATAAGACAAGTTATATTAAGGTGCATTATTTTTTTTTCATTGAAGCTTGTTTATTATGTTTGTGACAAATAAAACTTGTTGAAATAAAAAGTAAAATAAATAACTTTTAAAAATGTATATGAACCTGATTCTCTGAACATTCTGAAGTGTTTAAAGGGACACTGTACCCAAAATTTTTATTTCGTGATTCAGATTGAGCATGAAATTTTAAGCAACTTTCTAATTTACTCCTATTATCAAATGTTCTTCATTCTCTTGGTATCTTTATTTGAAATGCAAGAATGTAAGTTTAGATGCCGGCCCATTTTTGGTGAACAACCTGGGTTGTCCTTGCTGATTGGTGGATAAATTCATCCACCAATAAAAAAGTGCTGTCCAGAGTACTGAAACCAAACAAAAAGCTTAGATGCCTTCTTTTTCAAATAATGATAGCAAGAAAACAAAGAAAAATTGATAATAGGAGTAAATTAGAAAGTTGCTTAAAATTGCATGCTCTTTCTGAATTACAAAAGAAAAAATTTGGTTTCAGTGTCCCTTTAAGATTCTTTAATTTGATTTGTTTTGTTTGTTTAATGTGTGGTAGTGATGTCGCGAACATAAAAATTTGGGTTCGCGAACGGCGAACGTGAACTTCCACAACTGTTCGCGAACGGGCGAAACGCCATAGACTTCACTAGGCAGGCAAATTTTAAAACCCACAGGGACTCTTTCTGGCCACAATAGTGATGGAAAAGTTGTTTCAAGGGGACTAACACCTGGACTGTGGCATGCCGGAGGGGGATCCATGGCAAAACTCCCATGGAAAATTACATAGTTAATGCAGAGTCTGGTTTTAATCCATAAAGGGCATAAATCACCTAACATTCCTAAATTGTTTGGAATAACGTGCTTTAAAACATCAGGTATGATGTTGTATCGATCAGGTAGTGTAAGGGTTATGCCCGCTTTACAGTGACACACTGGGCATTATTCTAGGGCCAAAGGGAATCACAGCACCATGACCACGAAGGACCCTGCGGGGTGGCCTGCCTCTGCCTGTCATTTTTTTTTTCGATTAGTGGTACTATGCGTGCAAGCTACTGTGACAACAGATATGAGTGGCACTGTGCACTGGCAGAAGTTGGCAGAGTAGACGCTGTAGGCCTGACACACACGCTTGCAGACAACTAACTGATATTCAATCTATTACAGTCAAAATTGTATTATTTTTTTAAATGTACACTACTGTTACACCAGATATGAGTTGCACTGGGGTGACACTGTGCCCTGGCAGGCACTGAAACGCACACGTGTGAAGGAAACTGACTGCTATTATTTAACACAGTCAAAAAAGTGTTGTTTTTTTAAATGTACACTACTGTTACACCAGATATGAGTTGCACTGGGGTGACACTGTGCCCTGGCAGGCACTGAAACGCACACGTGTGTAGGAAACTGACTGCTATTATTTCACAGTCAAAAAAGTGTTGTTTTTTTTAAATGTACACTACTGTTACACCAGATATGAGTTGTATTGGGGTGACACTGTGCCCTGGCAGGCACTGAAATGCATACATGTGAAGGAAACTGACTGCTATTATTTAACACAGTCAAAAAAGTGTTGTTTTTTTAAAATGTATACTACTGTTACACCAGATATGAGTTGCACTGGGGCGACACTGTGCCCTGGCAGGCACTGAAATGCACACGTGTGAAGGAAACTGACTGCTATTATTTAACACAGTCAAAAAAGTGTTTTTTTTTTTTAAATGTTTACTACTGTTACACCAGATATGAGTTGCACTGGGGTGACACTGTGCCCTAGCAGGCACTGAAACGCACACATGTGAAGGAAACTGACTGCTATTATTTAACACAGTCAAAAAAGTGTTGTTTTTTTAAATGTACACTACTGTTACACCAGATATGAATGGTGGCACTGGGCAAGTGGGCACAGTATACGCTGTGGGCCTGACACACACGCTGGCAGGCAGGCAACTGCAATTAGATTACACAGGAAAAAAAAAAAAAAAAAAGCAGACTGATGTTCTAGCCCTAAAAAGGGCTTTTTGGGGTGCTGTCCTTACAGCAGAGATCAGATGAGTCCTTCAGGACTGTAGTGGACACTGAATACACTAGCCTAGCTATCGATTTCCCTATTAAATCAGCAGCAGCAGCTACCCGCCTCTCACTAAGAATGCAGCTTCCGAATGAATCTAAAATGGATGCTGTCCAGGAGGTAGGAGGGTCTGGGAGGGAGGGTCTGCTGCTGATTGGCTGGAATGTGTCTGCTGACTGTGAGGTACAGGGTCAAAGTTTTACTCAATGGTGACGAATAGGGGGCGGATCGAACATCGCATATGTTCGCCCGCTGCAGCGAACGCAAACAAGCTATGTTCGCCGGGAACTATTCGCCGGCGAACTATTCGCGACATCACTAATGTGTGGTTCAAATTAAGTAATCTATAATAGTGTTCATTTTTGTGTTTGCAAATTATTTATTAATGTGTGAACTGAACTTTTTGTAGATTTCCTGTACTGAATTATATGTTGCTCCACCAATAAATATTCTGTATAATAATTTGACTCTACTATTTATTATTTTTTTTTTGTTTGCTACTATACAATTTATTTCATTCTTGTAGACCAATTATTTCACATTTTCAAAAATATTTGTTCAGATTTTTTATTTTTTTATTATGTAATTAATATTCACCTAGATTACAAGTGTTGCGTTTGTGTTTTAACGCTGAAAAAATGGCCAAAACATTTTAGCTTGTAACGCAACGTCAGCCCCGCACTCAAAAAAATGATTTTTTTTCATGGGAATTCCATAGCGCTGCCATTACGAGTTTTTTAGTGAGGCTTAAAAGCTTGCGTTACAGCCTATACACGACATGATCCGTTACGCAATCTGAGGCCAGTAGTTATGAGTTTAACGGAACAAAACTGTTACACAAAACTCATAAATAAACTGTTACAAAGTACACTAACACCCATAAACTACCTATTTACCCCTAAACCTGGGCCCTCCTGCATCGCAAACACTATATTAAAGTTATTAACCCCTAATATGCCACTCCCGACGTCACCACCACTATACTAAAGTTATTAACCCCTATTCCCAATCACCCCAACGTTGGGCAAACTATAATAAAGATATTAACCCCTATTCCGCCGCTCCCCAACATCGCTGCCACTAAATAAAGTTATTAACCCATAAACCTCTGGCCTCCCACATCACTACCACTAAATAAACATATTAACCCCTAAACCACCAGCCCCACACATTGGAAAAAACTAAATTAAACTATTAACCCCTAAACCTAACAATCCCTTAACTTTACATTAAAATTACAAGATCCCTATCTTAAAATAAATAAAAACTTACCTGGGAAATAAAAAAAAAAAAAAAAAAAGTTTAAACTATAAATTAACCTAACATAACTATTAAAGTAAAATTAAAATAACTACAAATTAAATAAATTAAATTACTCATTAAAAAAAAAAACTAACACTACAAAAAAAATTAAATCTGCAATTACAAAAATAAAAAAATACTACATTACAAAAAATAAAAAAATATTAAAGTACAAAAGATAACAAACACTAAATTACGAAAAATAACAAAAAAACAGCTAAATTACGAGTTTTGCTTTATGAGCTGCTCTGTGCTAACTTGCAAGTTATTGTAACCGCTCACCTCCCTATAGCGCTGCTATTACAGGAATGTAAAAACCCAGCGTTAGCAGGCATATGTGAGCATTGAGCAAAATTGAGCTCCATACCGCACCCAAATACCAGCGCTGCTGTGAGCTGGTTTTACGTGCTCGTGCACGATTTCCCCATAGACATCAATGAGGAGAGCCGGCTGAAAAAAAGCCTAACACCTGCAATAAAGGAGCGTAACGCAGCCCCATTGATTCCTATGGGAAAAGAAAATTTATGTTTACACCTAACACCCTAACATAAACCCTGAGTCTAAACACCCCTAATCTGCCACCCCAGACATCACCGACACCTAAATTATACTTATTAACCCCTAATCTGCCGCCCCCGACATCACCAACACCTACCTACACTTATTAACCCCTAATCTGTCGCCCTCGACATCGCTGCCACCTACCTACACTTATTAACCCCTAATCTGCTGCCCCCGATGTTGTCGCTACCTACATTACACTTATTAACCCTTAATCTGCCACCCCCAATGTCGTAGCTACCTACTTACACTTATTAACCCCTAATCTGCCGCCCACAATGTTGGTGCCACTATACTAAAGTTATTAACACCTAAACCTAAGTCTAAACCTAACCCTAACACCCACTAACTTTAACATAATTAAAATAAATCTAAATAAAAATTAAAATTACTACTTAAATAATTTCTATTTTAAAGCTAAATACTTACCTGTAAAATAAATCCTAAACTAGCTACATTATAACTTATAGTTACATTGTAGCTATCTTAGGTCTTATTTTTATTTCACAGCTAAGTTTTAATTTATTTTAACTAGGTAGACTAGTTAGTAAATAGTTATTAACTATTTACTTACTACATCCAAAAACAGAAAAAAGGGCGAGTCGGGGCCACAGGCTTAAGAGTTTAAAAGGGTAAATTTATTGCCATAAAATTAAAATAATAAATTCACAGCACTAGACATAACAGGTCAGATCTGAGACAGCAGCGGTCTAACATGTTTCAGCTCACTGCCTTAATCATAGACCGTGCTGTCTCAGATGCACAGCCTCCTTAAATTACAAAATCATAGTGACGTGCAATGTCTAGGTTTAACTCCTTAATTACCTGCTAACACTTATATGCATATTATTCTCAATCCAATACAAAAGGACTATATAGATATTTAGATACAACAAAACATTACTTAGCAATAGATGTATAGAGAGGTTGACAAAATGTTAAATAAACAATCTATCTGTTATAGCGAAAATTCAATCTATTTAATATCAGATTGATCAGAAACATTATTTAAAATTGTGCAGCCATATATTCGGTATTGTTAGCATAGGAATGTCATTTTCTGTATTTAACATCATGACAATTAGAAGAGAAATTATCTCAATAAAAATTATAAATTCCTATGCTTAATCCTATAAATATAATTAGGCTTCCTCTTGATAACTTAGCAATGTTTTGGGAACTTAACCCCATTTTGTTATGTGTGCTTATAACTAGATGATTAGTAACAAGTTATCTCTCTAAGCTTAATATCTATTGCGGGTGTATAAGTAAGACATTAGATAATCAGGGAAGGGATGTAATGCAAAATTTCTATAAAAATTGTTGGTCATTGTTAAGACCGTATGACAGTGTATAACATGAACAGAATAGGCACATATATACTCAAAAAGTGCTCATTCTGTTTAGCATCCTAGGTTTAGAGAGGTAGGAGATGGCTATATTATGTCATTGTGTCAAATGCCAGAAGAATTATCTCCAGCAGTTTATAAGATCAGTATGTATATTTAGGCCCCTAGGGGCCCTCGTTTCCAGTTTGAATATCCAAAATGCCTCGCGCATGCGAAGCAGTTTGTCTCTGTCACCCCCTCTACTGGGGACTCTGACCCATTCAATAACTTGCCACGATAGATTGTTAGTGCTGCTATTGTGACAAAATTTGAAGTGTCTCGCTACTTGTGAGTCAGGATCTTCTGATTTAATGTTGTAGATATGTTCCTTTATCCTCTCTCTGGCTTCCCTTGTAGTTAGGCCTACATACTGTTTTAAACATTCTTGGCACGTTACAAGGTATACTACATATGTGCTGCGACAATTTGTGTATGCATCCATAGTAAACACCCTTTGTGTATATGTTGATTGAAAAGTTTTACCCGTTAGGGTGTAAGAGCAAGCTTTGCATCTAGTAGCACCACATCTGTAGTGGCCCTTGCATTCCAGCCAACTAGTAGGTCTTTGTGGATTTGTTTTGATTTCACTCGGGGCCAGAATATTACCCAGGGTTCTGTTTTTTCTTGGTATGCATTTACATCCCTTTTGTATTATCTCATAGAGATCTCCATCTCCTTTAAGGATTGGTAGACATTCATGAATAATATTTGCAATCTGATCAAATTGCTTGCTATAATTTGTTACAAACACTGGTATGTTGATCATCTCTGTATCTTTACGTGCTCTGTTTATATTGAGCATTCGGTCTCTATCCATTCTAGATACTATATTGTATGCAATCGAAACATACTAGTTTCGGCATACTTAAAGGAGAATTCATTCGTTTACGAAGGAACTGTTCTTAAGTGGCAGAATACCATAATATGGCCAGGGACTTTAAGGAGAGGTTTGTACAGAGAGGATTCTCTAGAAAACAAATCACTAAGGCATACAATATAGTATCTAGAATGGATAGAGACCGAATGCTCAATATAAACAGAGCACGTAAAGATACAGAGATGATCAACATACCAGTGTTTGTAACAAATTATAGCAAGCAATTTGATCAGATTGCAAATATTATTCATGAATGTCTACCAATCCTTAAAGGAGATGGAGATCTCTATGAGATAATACAAAAGGGATGTAAATGCATACCAAGAAAAAACAGAACCCTGGGTAATATTCTGGCCCCGAGTGAAATCAAAACAAATCAACAAAGACCTACTAGTTGGCTGGAATGCAAGGGCCACTACAGATGTGGTGCTACTAGATGCAAAGCTTGCTCTTACACCCTAACGGGTAAAACTTTTCAATCAACATATACACAAAGGGTGTTTACTATGGATGCATGCACAAATTGTCGCAGCACATATGTAGTATACCTTGTAACGTGCCAAGAATGTTTAAAACAGTATGTAGGCCTAACTACAAGGGAAGCCAGAGAGAGGATAAAGGAACATATCTACGACATTAAATCAGAAGATCCTGACTCACAAGTAGCGAGACACTTCAAATTTTGTCACAATAGCAGCACTAACAATCTATCGTGGCAAGTTATTGAATGGGTCAGAGTCCCCAGTAGAGGGGGTGACAGAGACAAACTGCTTCGCATGCGCGAGACATTTTGGATATTCAAACTGGAAACGAGGGCCCCTAGGAGCCTAAATATACATACTGATCTTATAAACTGCTGGAGATAATTCTTCTGGCATTTGACACAATGACATAATATAGCCATCTCCTACCTCTCTAAACCTAGGATGCTAAACAGAATGAGCACTTTTTGAGTATATATGTGCCTATTCTGTTCATGTTATACACTGTCATACGGTCTTAACAATGACCAACAATTTTTATAGAAATTTTGCATTACATCCCTTCCCTGATTATCTAATGTCTTACTTATACACCCGCAATAGATATTAAGCTTAGAGAGATAACTTGTTACTAATCATCTAGTTATAAGCACACATAACAAAATGGGGTTAAGTTCCCAAAACATTGCTAAGTTATCAAGAGGAAGCCTAATTATATTTATAGGATTAAGCATAGGAATTTATAATTTTTATTGAGATAATTTCTCTTCTAATTGTCATGATGTTAAATACAGAAAATGACATTCCTATGCTAACAATACCGAATATATGGCTGCACAATTTTAAATAATGTTTCTGATCAATCTGATATTAAATAGATTGAATTTTCGCTATAACAGATAGATTGTTTATTTAACATTTTGTCAACCTCTCTATACATCTATTGCTAAGTAATGTTTTGTTGTATCTAAATATCTATATAGTCCTTTTGTATTGGATTGAGAATAATATGCATATAAGTGTTAGCAGGTAATTAAGGAGTTAAACCTAGACATTGCACGTCACTATGATTTTGTAATTTAAGGAGGCTGTGCATCTGAGACAGCACGGTCTATGATTAAGGCAGTGAGCTGAAACATGTTAGACCGCTGCTGTCTCAGATCTGACCTGTTATGTCTAGTGCTGTGAATTTATTATTTTAATTTTATGGCAATAAATTTACCCTTTTAAACTCTTAAGCCTGTGGCCCCGACTCGCCCTTTTTTCTGTTTTTGGATGTGGATTACATGCAGACTTGCAGAGGTCTGCTGGCGTTTAGCGGGGAGCTCCACAAGTGGATGCTGTGTTTAGAAAGGAGCCGAGTGTACTGGTCACACCTGGTTGTGACGAAGGATCGTAGGAGGGCCCAGACAAGGAGGACAGACCGAGACCGAGACCGGGAGACTATGCAGCGATTGCAAACACCGGAGGACTAAGGTACTGTGCCTACTTTAATGTGATTTGTGCCATTCTGGAACTTGAATACTGCCCCCGCATATCAATTGGATCTGCAGTTTAGCTTGAGCGCTATATTGGGACTTTCTTTTGTTTTATGCTAATTTGGTTTCTGTGTCCTGACAGCGTACACTAACTGTTGGCGTCCGCTCCTCCATACAATTTTTGTGTACACAACAGCAGGCTTAAAAAGGGTAATTAGTAAACAAACAATCCTGTTTTTTCCATTGCCACACGTCCTCCATATATTACTGACAATATGGATAATGCACAGCAACAAGTTAATCTCTTTTCCTTACGTGCGATACAAGATTCTGATGCAAAAAGACCCTCATTAGAGGATTTGTTCTCGGTTAATATGAGAATGCAGGATATAGGAGATATCTTTCAAATTATGGAGAACAAATTAGTAAAAGAGTATAGATTATGTTGGGACATTAGATCACTAGAAAAATATCTATCTCTGAACATGATCCCTAGAGGGCTACGACTGAAAAAACATCCAACCTTTCAAGTGGATATATCAGATAAAGAGTTTATGGCAGCCTGGAACGATATACTCTCAGAATGCTCACTTAAACTGATGCGCATCATAATCATACATAAAGAGAAACAACATGCACAATTAAAAGAAGAAATCTTAGAACTCCAACAAGAGCTCAATAAATTTATAGAGCACAAAGATTACATACAACTAGATAATATTCTGGACAAAACGATTACAGAGGTTAAGACAGAAATTGATATAATAAAACAAGGTAAATTTGAAAGGGATACTTTGGACTATAAATTGAATATAGTTTACAACTGGAAACAAGACAGAACAAACAAGAGGTCATCAAGATCAAGATCAAGGAGAATAAATAGAAGACGAGTCACATTCTCGGACACAGATGGAGAATCAGGAGAGGATAGAGACTTTCAAACCAATTCTACCATACTCACAGAGGCATGCAGTAACCAGCAGAGAACGTATGAGAATCAGCCTAAAATACATAGTACACATATAGAATCCAGTAATACACTTAATGCAGCTTATAGTAATCAACATGTCACAGGGGCAATAGGGGGGATTCTAAGATCTAATGAGCCCCCCACGACACAAGTAAAGAACAAAAATAAATACCAACTGCAACCCACCTATGATAACACTGTAGAAACAGCCAATCAGGAGAGGCAGGTTTTTCAAAGGGACCAGCCCAACCTAAAAGGAGGAGGAGGCCACACAAGAGGGGGGGGGGAAGCGCAGGGACAAACAGGTACATACTAAGACCCCAAGTAAAACAAAAGAACAAGTACAAGATTTAACCATTTTGAACCTTTCAAATATAGACCTAGATGAAGAGGAAGAAAAAGTATTGAAATATGGCCTAGGATTTGTTCCTTCTACCAATTTTAATCTCTTTGAGACATTGCTGGATCTAAATAAATTCGTGAGAAACTTAACAGTTAAGAAATGTTTCAAAGAAAGTAGAATTGAGGAAAATCCTATTGACATATGTGAGGAAGGACTCAATATATATGATAATGTTGAATTTAATGAGGCTACTGATTATCTATCTCTACTAAATTTAGAAATGGAGTCATCTCAAGGAGAGAATGTTAAAGTAAAATTTAAACCGACTTCAGTATTTTACCCTACAGGAAAAAGAGGAATCTATTTAGAATCCTTTCATAAACGGGTAGAGGCTGAATTACATAAATTGCAGGAATCTGTTATATCGGAACATGAAAGATCTAACAACCTGACCAAATCAGAACAGGAAGCCATACAGAGGCTCAAATCTAAACAAGATATTGTGATTCGTAGAAGTGACAAAGGTGGCAACATTGTTGTCTTAGACAAACAGGATTATATCCTAGAAGCAGAAAGGCAACTAAGCCAAACAGAGGTATATGAGAAACTGAGCTTTGACCCTACTAATGCATTCCAACTAAGCTTGAGACAGATCCTAGATGATGGGAATGAATTAGGTATCATTGATGACGATACTAAAGCCTATTTATGGGTTAAAAACCCTAGAATTCCTATATTCCACCATCTCCCCAAGACACACAAGGGTCTTGACAATGTCCAGGGACGTCCTATTGTCTCTGGCATTGGATCCTTGTTGGAACCCTTGGGGAGATGGATGGAAGGTATCCTACAGCCTTTAGTCAAAATTCTTCCCTCATTTCTTAAGGATACAAAACACTTACTGGTCCTGATAAAAGACATTGATTGGAAACCAGAATTTTCGTGGTTAACTATCGATGTAGTCAGCCTGTATTCAACCATACCATTAGATAAAGGCATGGTTGCAGTGGCATTCTTTCTGGATAAATATACAGGTTACAGTAATAAGGATAAAGACTTTATACTTAGAGTTCTCTTTTTTTTGCTAACACACAATTATTTCTCATTTATCGGCAGTTTCTACCTACAAAAAAGAGGTACAGCAATGGGGGCCACTTTTGCCCCCTCGTTTGCAAATTTATATATGGGGTGGTGGGAGCTATCCCATATATATGGAGAGGACTGCCGCCAGAGGAGAAATATTGTGATGTACCGGAGATTTATAGATGATCTCCTCCTAATATGGCGGGGGTCATCTGAGGAAGGCATCGAATTTGTGGAAAGCCTCAATGACAACGATGTTGGTCTGAGCTTTACGAGTAATGCAAGTGAAACAAGTATCGAATATTTGGACCTTACACTTTCTAGTGAAGGTAGTAAAGTAGTCACTAAACTACATAGGAAACAGATCGCAGGTAATAGCATCTTGCATGCTAAAAGTATGCATCCGAAACATACTAGTTTCGGCATACTTAAAGGAGAATTCATTCGTTTACGAAGGAACTGTTCTTCAGTGGCAGAATACCATAATATGGCCAGGGACTTTAAGGAGAGGTTTGTACAGAGAGGATTCTCTAGAAAACAAATCACTAAGGCATACAATATAGTATCTAGAATGGATAGAGACCGAATGCTCAATATAAACAGAGCACGTAAAGATACAGAGATGATCAACATACCAGTGTTTGTAACAAATTATAGCAAGCAATTTGATCAGATTGCAAATATTATTCATGAATGTCTACCAATCCTTAAAGGAGATGGAGATCTCTATGAGATAATACAAAAGGGATGTAAATGCATACCAAGAAAAAACAGAACCCTGGGTAATATTCTGGCCCCGAGTGAAATCAAAACAAATCCACAAAGACCTACTAGTTGGCTGGAATGCAAGGGCCACTACAGATGTGGTGCTACTAGATGCAAAGCTTGCTCTTACACCCTAACGGGTAAAACATTTCAATCAACATATACACAAAGGGTGTTTACTATGGATGCATGCACAAATTGTCGCGGCACATATGTAGTATACCTTGTAACGTGCCAAGAATGTTTAAAACAGTATGTAGGCCTAACTACAAGGGAAGCCAGAGAGAGGATAAAGGAACATATCTACGACATTAAATCAGAAGATCCTGACTCACAAGTAGCGAGACACTTCAAATTTTGTCACAATAGCAGCACTAACAATCTATCGTGGCAAGTTATTGAATGGGTCAGAGTCCCCAGTAGAGGGGGTGACAGAGACAAACTGCTTCGCATGCGAGAGGCATTTTGGATATTCAAACTGGAAACGAGGGCCCCTAGGGGCCTAAATATACATGCTGATCTTATAAACTGCTGGAGATAATTCTTCTGGCATTTGACACAATGACATAATATAGCCATCTCCTACCTCTCTAAACCTAGGATGCTAAACAGAATGAGCACTTTTTGAGTATATATGTGCCTATTCTGTTCATGTTATACACTGTCATACGGTCTTAACAATGACCAACAATTTTTATAGAAATTTTGCATTACATCCCTTCCCTGATTATCTAATGTCTTACTTATACACCCGCAATAGATATTAAGCTTAGAGAGATAACTTGTTACTAATCATCTAGTTATAAGCACACATAACAAAATGGGGTTAAGTTCCCAAAACATTGCTAAGTTATCAAGAGGAAGCCTAATTATATTTATAGGATTAAGCATAGGAATTTATAATTTTTATTGAGATAATTTCTCTTCTAATTGTCATGATGTTAAATACAGAAAATGACATTCCTATGCTAACAATACCGAATATATGGCTGCACAATTTTAAATAATGTTTCTGATCAATCTGATATTAAATAGATTGAATTTTTGCTATAACAGATAGATTGTTTATTTAACATTTTGTCAACCTCTCTATACATCTATTGCTAAGTAATGTTTTGTTGTATCTAAATATCTATATAGTCCTTTTGTATTGGATTGAGAATAATATGCATATAAGTGTTAGCAGGTAATTAAGGAGTTAAACCTAGACATTGCACGTCACTATGATTTTGTAATTTAAGGAGGCTGTGCATCTGAGACAGCACGGTCTATGATTAAGGCAGTGAGCTGAAACATGTTAGACCGCTGCTGTCTCAGATCTGACCTGTTATGTCTAGTGCTGTGAATTTATTATTTTAATTTTATGGCAATAAATTTACCCTTTTAAACTCTTAAGCCTGTGGCCCCGACTCGCCCTTTTTTCTGTTTTTGGATGTGGATTACATGCAGACTTGCAGAGGTCTGCTGGCGGTTAGCGGGGAGCTCCACAAGTGGATGCTGTGTTTAGAAAGGAGCCGAGTGTACTGGTCACACCTGGTTGTGACGAAGGATCGTAGGAGGGCCCGGACAAGGAGGACAGACCGAGACCAAGACCGGGAGACTATGCAGCGATTGCAAACACCGGAGGACTAAGGTACTGTGCCTACTTTAATGTGATTTGTGCCATTCTGGAACTTGAATACTGCCCCCGCATATCAATTGGATCTGCAGTTTAGCTTGAGCGCTATATTGGGACTTTCTTTTGTTTTATGCTATTTACTTACTACCTAGTAAAAATAAATACAAATTTACCTGTAAAATAAAACCTAACCTGTCTTACACTAACACCTAACCTTACACTACAATGAAATAAATTACATTAATTAAATACAATTAACTAAATTACAAAAAAAAACAAACACTAAATTACTCAAAATAAAAAAAGAAATTATCAAATATTTAAACTAATTACACCTAATCTAATAGCCCTATCAAAATAAAAAAGCCCTCCCCAAAATAAAAAAACCCTACCCTGAACTAAACTGCCAATAGCCATTAAAAGCGCCCTTTGCGGGACATTGCCCCAAAGAAATTAGCACTTTTACCTGTAAAAAAAAATACAAACAACCCCCAACAGTAAAAGCCACCACCCAGACAACCAACCATCCAAATAAAATCCTAACTAAAAAACCTAAGCTCCCCATTGCCCTGAAAAGGGCATTTGGATGGGCATTACCCTTAAAAGGGCATTTAGCTCTTTTTCCGCCCAAAGTCCCTAAGTTAAAAATAAAACCCAACCAATAAACCCTTTAAAAAACCTAAAACTAACCCCTGAAGATCCACTTACAGTTTCTGAAGACCGGACATCCATCCTCAATGAAGCTGCAGAAGTCCTCATTGAAGCCGGCAGAAGTCTTCATCCAAGCGGGCCGAAGTCTTCATCCAGACGGCATCTTCTATCTTCATCCATCCAGCTCCATCTTCAAGACATGCGGAGCATCCTCTTCTTCCGACGGCTAATGAAGAATGAAGGTTCCTTTAAGGGACGTCATCAAGGATGACGTCCCTTGAATTCCGACTGGCTGATAGAACTCTATCAGCCAATCGGAATTAAAGGTGAAAAAATCCTATAGGCTGATGCAATCAGCCAATGGGATTGAGCTTCAATCCTATTAGCTGATCCAATCAGCCAATAGGATTGAGCTCACATTCTATTGGCTGATTTGAGCAGCCAATAGAATGAGTTTCTTAAGTTATCACAATGCATTATCATATTGTAGTTAAAAACCAGCTGCCACTAACAAGTTTTCAATTGAAAATCTCCCAGAAAGGACATTTCAAGTGTTAACTCTCTGTTATCAAAATAGAATCTGCCGGTATCCCAAAAATGACACATACAATAGCATATTAATACCTCTAAAGGTTACAGCAAAACTATTTTCATAGAACCTATGAATGCTTTGTTCATTTTTCAAGGACAAAACTCATGTACAAGTGTGATATTCTACTATTATCATCACAAGACACCCTAATATACGAGCCTCCATGTTCAAAAAGGTGTATATATTATTGAACTTGTAATTTGGAACAAGCAGTAGTGACCATTAGCTCAATAGTATATGCACTCTTTTGAACAAGTTTGGACTTAGCATGTATGAAGGCTCATCCCCCATAAAAGCCGTTAACGATTGCACAATTTGGGTAGGGTCACTTACAAATATACTAAGCAACTGGGAAGTGAAATTGAAATTTATACTTTAAAAGAAGGGAAAATCCTGTAAAAAAATGAATAGAAGTGTTTTGCATAGAAACTCAGTCGCCATTTTGTTTTAACTTGATTGCAAAATGGAACCAGCCCTTTAACAAATATGAAAAATAAATATTGTTCATCTAGATTGTAAGTTCCCATGGGAACAGGGCCCTTAATTCCCCCTTGTTTGTTTAATTTTGTCCGATGTCTTATATTGTATTGTATTATATCATTGTTGTACTTTTGTCTTTGTACTCATGGAAAGGGCTGTGGAATCTGTTGGCGCTTTATAAATAAATAATAATAATAATAATAATAAATAGGAAACTCTAAAAATATGTTTTGGTATCGTGCAGCGCGTTTTATTTTAGGATACATTGCCATAGACATCTATTAAATGTTATAAACACTTTTATTTTTATTTACCTTTTTCTATTGAAACCTAGCCCATTCCCTCAAGAATTAAAGGGACAGTAAACCTTAAAAATAATGTTATATAATTCTGCACATAGTGCAGAATTATATAACATTATTTAGGTGCTATAGCCATAAAACCCTTTTTTACCTTTTAAAATGTAAAAATGACAGCGCTTTTACAGACCCGCTCTCTGCTCTCTGCTGAGCGGGTCTGTAATATTTAGTCAGCGCATCGGGCCAGCTGTATAGTCTGGCTTTATGGCTATAGCACCTAAATAACATTATTTAGGTGGCTATAGCACCTAAATAATGTTATATAATTCTGCACTATGTGCAGAATTATATAACATTATTTTTAAGGTTTACTGTCCCTTTAAGCAATATTCCTCCAGTCTGTGAGATAATATGCACATATCGGCATTTGTAAAGATTGCCGCCTGCTCATGCCCAGATTTACCTGCATGCCTGTAATGTCACAGTAATGCCCAAGTAGTTCCATGCTGATCGTTACTGTGTACGATCAAGTTGAATTAATGAATTAATGATCAAGCCCCATAATCACTATGTAGTTAGAAGGAGTTTCGCCCAATAGTTTAAGTGAATTCATGAGCATTATATGGCTCAAGAGGAAGTGAGCTATAATTGGATAAACTACAGAGACTGACTAAGTACTGCTTTATGGAAGGGCGGATCGGACTCGGCAGCAGGGCACTATTTTCAACGTTTAACACAATGTTTTTCATGTACTTAGGAATAGTGAATTTCACTTTTGACCACGCTGAGAGGTTGCTCATTTAGTAAGGTTGAATTAGATATGGCATTTGGGTAGGTTATTTTCTATACCTTTAAGAGAATTTTTGTAAATATTTCTAAACGCCTATATAGCAACAGAAAAATAGTGCACAGTCTACCCATCCAGATAACATAACAGATGAATTTAGATGGGTGGTGGTGCGATGTAGACATATTGCAATAGTTAACTACGAAAGCTGCAATTATACATTCTCCTGTAAAAACATGATTTTAATAACTCCTGTAGTGTTTGTAACAATCACCCCAGTACAAGTGAGAAATTTAATCAAATATGAAAAATATGATTTCATGTATTTATCACAATTATATATGTATATTTGCCTATACATATTTAAATGTGTACACTGTTGACTATATTCAGCCTATCCAATAGGGATAAATGGAGCTTTAACATATGTTAACAAAACTCTAGAATGTATCCAGTGGCCATTTTAGATTTTTTAACATAGGTGCATTGTAAAAGACTGTTTGCAAATAGCTGTGAACAGGTGGCCATAAAGGGGTTATCAAGTGTAAATAGGGCTTTCTTAGAAATGCCAAAAACCCATTTGTAAGTGCAAAAATCAGCTGAAATTGTGATATTGTGATTGCGTCAAATCAAAAAGTGATTCCAATTATCTGCTAATTCAAAATGCAAACCACTGCAACCAATTTTTTGTATATAGGGTTAAAACAAATACCAATGCCCATAGTTTGTCACAGAGAAGACTACTTGCCATGCCATGGCAGTGAGGAGAGTGTAGGCATGAATGGGTTAACAGCAACAGACCTCAAGCTACCTTACCCTAATTCTTTACCAGGACATAAGAACCAACAAAAAAATAATCCACAAATCCTGCCTATAAAATCCCAAAATCAGTCATTTTTGCTATGACCCAAGACTTTAATGTTTAGTACATCTTGGGTCAAAGCTAAATTATTCTTGAATAAAAAGCGAAATAATCAAATAGAAAATTGGAAATTTACATCATATTAAACAGCAATTTCTATATCTTGTTCTATATCTTAGATA
Source organism: Bombina bombina (assembly GCF_027579735.1). Taxonomy (NCBI): domain Eukaryota; kingdom Metazoa; phylum Chordata; class Amphibia; order Anura; family Bombinatoridae; genus Bombina; species Bombina bombina. The sequence goes on from NC_069504.1 coordinate 201,860,385, forward strand.
ATATGTCACAATACTTACCAAGTAAGATTCCCCTTCCTAGAGGATATTGGCCAAGATATAGAAATTAGTTTTGTTTTCATTAAAATTTCCAGTTATCTTGGCCTTCCTAGAGGGATACCTACCAAGTGAAATAAATACCAAGCAATACAGAAGACAAAGTGTTGGGATACAAGAAAAACCTCCAGGCACAAATCAAGTAAATATAAGAAAATTAACAGTTTATTCTGAAACAACTGAACTACAACCTGGCAGATATCCAAAAGTGAAACATTATCTCCAAAAAGGTCAAGATGTAGACACTGTCCCAGCAGAACATTCCCTGGGCTCCACATTAACAGATTGCTTCTATAAATGAAATGCCTTGAAAATGTACTAAACAATCCAGCATGTAGTTTTACTGTGAGAGCAGGCTTGTGAAAGAAAGCATCAATAAGCAGAGTATTATGAGAACTGAATCATAAACTAAAAATGATAATAGTTATAGATATAAATCTCAGTTATCATCTGCAAATGTCCACAAATGGGACCTGGAAATAATCACCCCTTATAAGAGAATTAAAAAAACTCCTGGCACACTTGCTTGAGTGTGTAATTGTACTTATTGGCAGTGGATGTACAGGGTCCGCTGCCCATTCTTCGTGAAGTTGTGCAGACAAGTTCTCAAGTTGAGAACCTAGTCTGCAAGGCCAATAATATATAGTGGCCAATGTCATTAACTTAAGAAAAATTAGGCAGTGAATATAATAAGCTTTAAAGTCAGGTTTCAGTGGCCTAATAATTACTTAAAACACAAACAAGATGATCTTGGAGCACAGGGGCGGTCCTAGGATCTGTTGCTGCACGCTTGGTGTAGGCGCACGCAAGGAACGCCAAGGACAGGGATACGCAGGAGAACGCCATCAGCGGAACCTGCGGAAGAGATCGAGGGACGGGAGACCAGAACACAGGAGATGGAAGTGGTGTTCGGAATCCACAGCCGACGGCGGACAGTCTCACTCCCTGGTCCCCGCAAGCGACTCAGATCTCTCGCTAGGCGGGATGTGAGGGTGAGGAGAGGCGGCTGGGAAGGTAAACAAGGTAGTGGTTATTGGTTTTGGCATACTTATATCCCCCCCCCCCCCCCCGATAGGCAGCAGTGAATATTTGTTTCCTCCCAAAATTCGCTGGCCTATCTCTGGAGGAAGGGGTTTATTTTGCTCAGCTGTTGCCCTCCTAAGCACTCATACCCTGTGCCACGAGAGATTGGTCACCAATAAGGTGACTTGCTAGGACTAGAGTCATAGACAACATCAATGGCTGTAGAAGCCCCAGGAATTTAGGGCTGTGGAATTACAAGGGATTTCCCCCCCCCCCCCGTCACCTACAAGTTTAAACTTATAAATTGGGCCAAAGATAAATATCATAAAGACAAATAGCACATTATAGCTCAGAAAACATACTGGAAGAATAGACACATCACTGCCACAGAAACCAGCATGCTGGACTGCTTCCAAAGGCACACTGGAATGCTGCTATGTTTGTGAGTACCACTCTAAAGGCTAAATAAGGATGTATTTACTGGTTATGATAGAGTTACACATGTGTGGTCTGTATTTTTGTCTCTTTCTTTTATGTATTGGAGGAACACAGATACATTGCATTTGAGGTCAGCGTGCTAGACTGCTGCAAAAGGTCTAGACTGCAACACCTGGCACAACAGAGTGCCGCTGTCTTTGTGAGTACCCTGTAGCTGTTTTGTATATATTTTATATCTGTTTCTATCGGATTTACACAGGGCTCTGTATTTTTGTCCCCCTTATTTGTCCGCTTATACTACTGGAGGAATGCCAACAATACCTAGGAAAAGGCCAGCATGCTGAACTGCTGCTAAAGGTTCAGCCCGTAACTATTGGCACACCTGGGGGCCGCTGGAGCATGTGAGTACCCTGTACGGCCTTAGCTTAGGTTTACTTTTGCCTTTCTATGGATACACACATGTGGCGTCCCCTTTTTTGTGTGTCCCAACAGAATCGCTGAAGCAGAGAACGATTAACACTCAGGTCACGGATAAGGATCTTCCTTGAACTCTCAGAGAAAACATCTATGGGGAAAAAGAATAACTATTTGTTACTGGGAATACTGGCACATTTGGGACTGAGCTTGCACGGAACCTAATTAAGTATCACACTTTTTTTATATTTTGCTAGGCACGTATTGAAGGACTGTTATATTTTCTGTCTCTGTTCATATACTGATTCAGATTAATGCACTATATAATCAATGTATGTTAGTTAGGAAGATAGTTTAATGGGGTAAGTTGAATATAAAACTTTTGCCCTTTCTCTTTAAGTTTTGTTAACACATCAGAATTTGTAGCACAAATATATAACTATTTGCACGGAAGCTAATTAAGTATCACACTTTTTTATATTTTGCTCTGCACGTACTAAAGGAATGTTATATTTTCTGTCTCTGTTCACATACTGATTTTGATTAATGCACTATATAAACAATGTATGTTAGTTAGGAGGATAGTATAACGGGGTAAGTTGAATATAAAACTTTTTCTTTTTTTTTTTTTCTTTAAGTTTTGATAACACATCAGAACTTGTAGCACAAACACATATAGCAACTCTGAGGATGAAGAGGAGAGGGTAGTAGAAGTGCTGAAGCTCGGTAAATGACTATAGGGGGGATAGCAACAGGGGGAAGGCATAGGAACCAGAAGCTCATATAGGGAAGGTAGGAATAGTTGTGCCACGTCTCTTATGGATAAGTATAGCTCAGTAACCTCCAGCATTAAAACAGCAACTATGACAGGGAGAAGTCAACAAGAAAAAAAGCAACTCAGACAAAGTACAGAATTAAGCTCAGAAACCTCGCAGGAGGTTGGGCCTGATTTGATAACAAATACTGAGTTGCTGAAACAGATGAGCGCACTCTTTATGCCCAAATTTGATGCTATACAGAACACTATAGAGACACTATCGCAGGAAACAAAACAAATATCGGCTAGGTTAGGCCTAGTTGAACAACGTATCTCAGACCTAGAAGATAGGGACATTGAGAAAGACCAAGAACTAGTAGGAATACGAAAGCAAGTTACATTTTTAAGTGATAAAGTGGAGGATCTCGAAAATAGATCGAGGAGAAATAACCTGAGAATTATTGGTATACCTGAAACCCTTCTAGAAAAAGATTTGTTACATTTTGCAGCAGTTCAGCTACCTTCTATATTACAAATTTCAGAGGTAGAACAAGTTTTATTAGTTGAACGGGCTCATAGGATTGGGGTACTCAGGAAGCAGGAGGAAGGTAAGGATAGACCCAGACCCATCATCATTAAGTATTTGAATTTGAATTTTCAAGACAAGGTTAAGATATTAAAAGCCTTTAGGCTTCAAAAGAATGTTATGTATAAAAACAAGAAATTTATTATATTCCAAGATTTCTCGTTTGAGACCTCCAATAGGAGAAAACAGTGCGCACCCCTATGCTCTCGCCTAATACAGGAAGGCAGATCAGTTAGGCTACTTTATCCAGCCAAAATTAGCATTAAAACTCAGGAAGGGTTCAAAACCTTCGATAAAAAGGAAGATGGTCTTACAGTATTTGAATAAATTAAAGGTTGATATAGGCTTACTGCAGGAAACACACTTGAATGATATAGAGAGTCAGAAATTAAAATGGGGATGGGTAGGGGAGGTAGTGTTTGCCCCGGGTAATCACAGGAAGAAGGGAGTGGCTATATTGTTTAGGAAAAACATACAATATCAGATTCATAAAAGGGAAATAGATCCTCAGGGCAGGTTTATTATTTTGAAGGTGGAAATTGGGAAAAAAATAATCATACTGTGTAATGTATATGGCCCAAATGAAAGGAAGGGTCCCTTCTGGACTTTATTGCAAGCCAAATTGGCAGGTTTAGGACAGAATATTGTAATGGGAGGAGATATGAATATGGTGGCGTCCGAGCTTATGGACAGGAAAAGGACTGGGAATAGGGAACAATTGGGAAATAGGGATTCTAGAATCTTTAAAAAACTGTGCTATAATTTGGATTTACTGGATATTTGGAGAAACAATTTTCCGGATACCCAAGAATATACTTGTTTGTCTAAAGCACACAAATCTCTCTCGCGGATCGACATGTTTTTTATCAGTAAAAACCTATTTTCTATAGTTCAAAAGACAACAATAACCCCAATTACAGTATCGGATCATGCACCAATACAGCTATGTTTAGTAGCCAATAGCAACATCTCACCTGGTAATAAAAAAAAAATTCCGAAATACTTATATACAGACCTGAGATTTCGAATTTTTTTGTGTAGCAAATGGGATGAATATGTTCTCAATAATAAAGACTCAGTTAAGAATAAGGAAATATTCTGGCAGGCCTTTAAGGCCGTGATTTGCGGTGAAATTCTGGCTTTTCTTGTTAGAACAAAGAGAATAAATAATAAATACTGGATGCAACTTACAAATCAAATAGTTAATAAATAATAATAATAGTTAACAAATAGTTAATAAATATCAAAATTATTTGCAAAATAATAGCAATGAGAATTGGAAGCAAAAAACAGAGGGATGCTTGGTGTATTTTAAAAGAGACACAGTCTGAAATCAAACGGAATAGTAAATTTATGTCCTATGGTAATAAAACTGGGAAATTTCTGGCCAATATGGTTAAGTCCCTAAAAGGATGTAAGCCTATAACAGTGATCAAAGTAAAGGACAGAACAGTTAGTCAGCCCTTAGAAATTATTCAGGAATTTCAACAGTATTTTAAAAGGCTGTATGGGGAGAGGGAGATAGACCAACAGGAAAAGGAGGTGTTTTGGGATAATATTAAGGTACCTCAGGTACTAAAGGAAGATTTAGAAAAGTTAAATGCCCGGATTACTAATGAAGAAGTCCAAAAAGCCATTAAAAAGTTGAAGCCCTGATGATATCCCAGGAGAATTATATAAGATTCTTGAGGATAAAATTACCCCAACAATGAGTGGAATATATAACTCATTTCTTAGTGAGGGGAAGTCCCCCTCCAGTTATTTTAACGAATCTAGGGTAGTCTTACTCCCAAAACAAGGGAAAGATCTAAGTATGATGGAATCGTATAGGCCCATATCACTATTGAATGTGGACTATAAGATATTGACACATATTCTGGCCAATAGATTGCAATTGGCTATTAGCTCTCTCATACATCCAGACCAAACTGGATTCATGAAGGGTAGAACATTAGTAAAAATTTTCAGAAAGCTGGAGGTAGTGATAAATTACTGTGATATGGCAAATAGAGAAGGTCTATTCTTAGCGAAAGATGCAGCAGTGATAACCATAGACACACAGAAGGCCTTTGATTCCTTGATCTGGGACCATATGTTCACAACATTAATGAAGTTTGGATTCAGAGGTAACTTTGTAAATATTCTCTCTATGCTGTACACTGTACCCATAGCTGCTTTAGTTGTCAACTCTATAGTGTCGGATACATTTTTTTTGCAACAGGGAACAAGGCAGGGGTGTCCTATTTCACCCCTGCTCTTTAATTTATCTTTGGAACCATTGGCTATATATTTTCGAGAAAGTTTGGAGGGAATTGATATTGGTGGCTTTAAAATTCAGCAAGCAATTTATGCAGATGATCTCCTTATTTTTACGCAAAATCTGGAAAATAATGTATCCCTGATCATTGATATCCTGGATAGATTTCAGTCTTTTTCGGGATTTGCAATCAACAAGGATAAGTCGGAAATATTGTGGCTAATAAGGGGTAGAAACTCACCTGCAACTCAGTTTAAAGAGGCAAAGGAGCACATTACGTATTTAGGACTTAAGTTTGCATCAGACCCGAGAAATTGGTATAAATTAATTTTCCCTCCGCTTGTTAGTTCCCTCGGGAAGGACATAGAGAAGTGGATGAACTTACCTCTATCCCTGTCTGGTAGAATTCAGTTAATCAAAATGATCTCACTACCCAAATTTTTATATACATTTCAAGCATTGCCACTATTATTAGTGAAGAAAGACAATGCGATAATCAATAAAAATATAAGACGATTTATTTGGAAGGATAGAAGGTCCAGAATAGCGTTTAAATGTATGTGTGCAGGAAAGAAGGGGGGGGGGCTTGCCATTCCAGATATAGAGGCATATAATATAGCGGCTAATATAAAGTATGTTTTGGATTGGTTCCTAGGAACAAATAACTTCTCGATGTATGATGTTGAGGAAGGGCTGGTTGTGCCGTTTTCCCTCAAAGCTCTTGTTCATATGCCTATATCCAGGTTCCCTAAAGACTTAAGACAATTAACAATTATAGATCAGCCAATTAGAGCTTGGAGGAAATTTTGTGCAAAAATAGGCTTTGACTTTAGGGCTTCCCCCTATTTAACTATAAGGGGGAACCCAGATTTCCTGGCAGGGTATGATTCGCTAAGATTTGGAAGTTGGACGGAGGCAGGGATTAGCTACATGATCAAGCTGGTTAACATAGAGGGAAATAGGGTTAAAACCTTTGATGAATGTAAATGTGAATTTGGGATTCTGAATTCCCAGTTTTTGCCTATCTGCAAGTTCGTCATTATGCCGAGCAAATTTTGAAAATAGCAAATCTGGAATGGCAAAATAAAGCTTTAAAATATATACTAGTATTATTTAGAATAGGGAAACTCTCTATCTCGCCAATTTATACCTCATTGCTAAGTAGTCAAGAGCAGAGAAACATCAGATATCTCACTTTAAATTGGAAAGACCTCAATATGGAGATAGAAACAGAGATATTGACAAGCTCTATTAGTAGGGCAGCAAAAGCCATGAGGGGGGAATACTATGGAGAACAACAATTCAAGATTCTGTATAAATATTATAGTACTCCCAAGTTGCGATCCTATTGGGCTAACGAGAGGGAGGCCCTAATATGTGTGAGATGTAAATTTTGTTTAGCAGATCTAATTCACTTGTTTTGGTCATGCCCAGTGATACAGAGATTTTGGGGTAAAATCTCATTTTGGGACACAAAAATCTCCAGGAGCTATATACATCTTACTAGGCAGAATGTGTTTTTCTTAACAACATCTGAGGAAGTGGGGGAGTTTTCCCTCCTATTAAATACAGCTATTCTTATAGGCAGGAAAATAATTTTGAGAAACTGGCAGTCTCAGAAAGAACCCAAGTTTTCTGAATTTAAGAATGGGGTAGCTCACCAATTATTCTTAGAACAGGCTAAAATACAAATGGAAATGGAGGTTAATATAGAAAGTTTTTTTGATAAATGGGGAAATTACATCAAAACACTTGATAACCAAACTCAGAAATGAATTATATCTCCTTTCAGAAACTCTTTATTTATGCAGGAAGCAAACCTAAGGGGGGGGGGCTGGGTATGCCCAGTATAGTACTATAATTTTTATTTTTTTCTTCCTTGCTTTTCTTTTCTTTTGTTGTTGTGTTGTGTGTGGATGGTTGATGGAGAATGAATGGTAAGGGATCATGGGATACTATCCAATAGTAGAGCACAAGTGCATATTATGAGATAAAGAGATAAAGGATAAAGGGACAAGGATGAAGGGAAATGGCCTTAATGTTTGCTATACAACTATTTGTGCTAGTTTTTAAGGGCAAGGAGTTGGGGGGTTTTTTGTTCTTTTTTTCTTCTTTTTGTAATTACTTTGTCCTTTTACTATTTTATTGGAAGTATTGCCATGTTGGCTCTGTATAAACTCAGAAAATCCAGCAATGTGTTTAAATATGAAGAGTTTTCTCTTCTTATGTTCTTTTGTCGTGTACAGTATATAAGATGTGGCCCTGCGTGGCATGATACTATCTGGCCCTGCGTGGTGCAGAAGACAAAATAATTTTTTTACCTTTTGTGTTCATTTGTAATGTTATACATTGCCGGCAATAAATAATATATAAAAAAAAAAAAACACAAACAAGATAAAACTTGACTGTCCACAGCAAATATGATTTTTTTTTTTATAAATGTTAATCATACTCCGTTTTTTAAAAAAAATAAATCACTACTAAAACCATAGGATTGCATATTAACAATACAGGCATTTTAACCAGAGCTTCCTTTAACTGGAGAAATGTTGCATAACTAAAATATAAAATAATAATGTGTGATTAGTGCAACCTTCTCAAGAGTGCTCTTTTATATTCTTCTGTTTATATTATACTAGATACAAATTACCAGAAAGTCATTTAAAATCTTATTCCAAATGACAGAATGTTGAAGGTATTTTTCAAGAGATAGTTTGTTTAAGCTTATATAGCATGCAAGCTTGTAAGGGCATCATTTTTATATGCTTATGTAGCATTCTAGCTTGAAATGGATTAGTTTCTTTATGCTTATGTAGCCTGATAGCTTGTAAAGGCATACTTTACGAGAGTAGCTTACTTGGCTTTAGGCAAATCAGTGGCCCTAAACCACATTACCATGGAAACATTTAGGCACCCCTTGGCATGTCCCTCGACATAGTAGATACATCATTGCATAACAATTGCAAGAAAACAATAATTAGAATTGAACATAAACCCTAAACATACAACTTTGGATGTTTTTTGTGTGAAACTCAAAATAATAATTTCTGGTGTTAACTTCCCAGATGAGTTCTATCTGGTTTTTGGAGGCACTTTCCTATATACCTCACATTTGATTGTTCAAAATAAAGAATCTGGTATTGATCTACTAGGCACCTGATATTGACAAATAGGACAAACCCTTTGAGCATCTAATGTTACAGGGCAAGCATTTAAAAATCAAGATACAATCAGATGCACTAATGGAAATATTTTATATATATATATATATATATATATATATATATATATATATATATATATATATATATATATATATATATATATACACACAAATGTGGTACCCAATACATTGTGAATTAGAAAGACCCCTGTGTGACAGGATAAGAGAGTACATTCTGTCAAATATGACAAATGAATGTCATAGTACTGATAGAAATAAAGATTTAACAATTCCAAAACATTTTCTAAATTGCAATGGTCAGTGGCGTATTTAGGTTTTGTGATGCCCTAGGCACCCAAAATTTTGCTGCCCCCCCCCCACTACCCCCACCTCCCCAGGTTTTAGGTCTTTTTTGGCCATAATATCTTTTTTGGCCATAATATTTTTTTGTAAGGAGGTGTGTATGCTGAGTGTGTGTGTGTAGTGCAGTAAGTGTGTGTAGGTAGGAGGGAAAAAAGTGCTGCCCCACCAAAACTAGCTGACCTTTAGCATTGATATTCCTTATAGTAAGGAGAGAATAGCATCAAAACAGTATAATGGAACTATATATATATATATATACACTTTAATTAGGAGGAACCTGACATTTGTTTATGTTGTTGCAGACTCTCTTTCCAATGCAGCATGATATTGTCATTATACTTTGCAACCAAAGCAAGCAGTGTTGGGGTTAAATCTTTTCTAGGGTATCTGCTTGTCTCAACTTTTTTTTCAACTGATCTGAGTTTAATCTCCTAAACATCTATAAAATATACCTCCATATGCCAAAGTTTTGCAGACAATAGATGCTCTCTGTTTTATAAAAAGCCCCATTCCACACCCCCTCTCTCCTCCTCAGTGCTCCTTCTCCCAACCTCCTTCCTGCGCCCCAGGGAGCTCACTAACAGAGGCAGAGCAGTGAGTGAGGATGAGTGAGAGAGCACAGGGTAGCAGAGGGTAGGTATCCTTGTCAGCAGGCAAGCCGTTTCATTGTATGCAATTTCATACACAGAGCAAAGGAGATTTGCATAAATAAACACATACAGGCACTGTGCACATTGCCCAATGTATATCATCTCTCAGACGAGGATATGCATGGAAGACACCAAATGTTGAATCGTAAGCAGTAGCAGATATTAAATAAGCAACACATCCAATAACACAGAACATGTAATTTAGGTAGGGCTGCAAACATCTACTGGCGTAACTAACTGTATATGCTTAAAGTTGAGATTGAGTACTTGATTTGTGTGTGCGAGGCATATGGCAGATCTGTAGTTAAAGTTGTAGTAAGACTAGTGACCTAGGAGTCGAGCGACAATGCAGAAGTGTTTGACCGCGAAGATCCATCGGAGGACTGAATAACAACTTGCCTATGACAGGAGACAGTGTGAAAGCCGACATGGAGAAGGTCCGACTGTGATGAGAGGTTTGCAGGTTGCTGCGTTGCAATGCTATCAGAGAGAGTTGATAGATGGATGCAGAGGAGTCTTAATAACAGTGCGTACTGCTCTAATAAGACTACGACAGGCTGCAGGACTATTTATAGGAACCACTAACCTCAGAGTGCAAGGAAAAGGACAACAAGTTTGAGCCACCATGTGTATACATCTGGAAGGGCTGGCGGAAAGCCGGTAACGTGACCTCAGCGGTAAGCCACCCGGACAGAATCAATGTTATTTTTTTATCCACGCACAGTCAGTGCATCGGTCAGGGGCAAGTGCCGCCCCCCCAAATTTGCCGACCTAGGCACAGGCCTTGTTGGCCTTTACCTTAATACACCGCTGGCAATGGTGCAAGTCTAAAACATTGTAGGTATATAGGAATAGATACATGTAAAGGAAATTGGAGGGGTGGAAATACTCATAAGTACATTTTGGGAAAGAAAGTAAATGTATCTTCCAATTAAAAACATTAATGACTCATGGCCTTAATTAGGAATTAGATTTAAATTGCTATCTGTTAGAATAATAAAAAAAAAACCTTCTTAAATCCAAATGAGAGATATTCTGTTCTGTTTTGGGAAGTTTAAATAATGAATAGCGATATTTCTGTTTTTTAATGGTAATATATTGCCTATTTGACGATATGTAAAATTGATGTGTAAATATTGTTGCACTCAATGATGTATTATTATTATTTATATTCCTGCAGTTTTTATATTATTATGTATTATTATTTTTTGGTTACCATTTTATAATTATTTATCTGTATTCTATAAAATATCTATTGAATTATTATGAAAGATATGCCCCTTTAAGAGATGATTATTATACCCCTTTAATGGTTAAGTATAAATAGAATACGGATATGGTTATTGGATGAGCTTGAAAAAGGCTAGCAAAGCTGAAATGCATTGCTCTTACCTTTGTCCGTACTCGGCTTCCATAGTGGGTCAATGTGTGAAAGGAGCATCCAGCAATCAGAGGCAGTTGTAAAGTTTTGGCAGAAAACGCAGAAAAACTAACAGTGCCGAGGAAAGACGAGAGAATAAAAAGTACATAAGGACTACACACTAAAGCCGGTGTAAGTAAAATAATTCACCCTTTATTGATGAACTTCTCCTTCTTATAAAAGGATTCTCTCCTATTCTTTCTGCAGCAAACATATGTCCCTATTCTGACCAGCTTCATGTAACCACTTAGCCAAGCAAACAAATTAATCTGTATCTATCTTCAAATGCACCAAGTTCTAAAATAATTGTTTTTTTTTCTCTTATAAATCTTTTTATTTTATTTTCAGACTCCCCATCAACAAGAGCATCACCTTCAAGCTCCTTACCCACGCGGTCAAGGCCCTACACAACATCAGACCCGAATACATCAACCACCACATAAATTTCTACACCCCCACCAGACAACTCTGATCGGCCGACCAAGCACTCGCAGTCATCCCCCGCATCAGCAAATCCAGAGCGGGCGGAAGATCCTTCTCCCACATAGCAGTAAAGACATGGAACACCCTCCCACTGCACCTCAGACAATCCACCTCCCTTACAAACGCCCATCCCCCCTATCAATTTGAAATTGATCTATCTTTAGAGTTGCAATAGAGTCCCAGAATTGTTCTTTCCTAACTTTGTCTATTGGCTGCGCTGAGTATAATTCTGAAAAGTGGTCAAAAAATGTTTTTTGTATATCCCTTGAATTAGTCCATATAGCACCTTTTTCTTGTATTTTTGTTATAAATGTGGGTGCTTTTTGTTTTTTTACTATGTGTGCTAAAAATCTACCAGATTTATTGCCAAATCTATAATAATGTGAACATGGCTTCATATTCTCTTTGATTTTATTTTGAGCATAAATCTTATCTCTATTTTGTTTGTTAATAAGGCAGTTAGTTACCTGCTGTCTGTATAAGTTTGTTTTTTTCCTCAATTTTATTTAAAAAGTTGTAATTTCTCCCCTTAATACTGCCTTGGCAGCATTCCAGTATACAGTATGTTAGTTTTATTAAGATAATTATTATTAAATCTGTCATATTCTGACCACTTTTCTTTCATAAAGTTTATAAATTTAATATTATTCATTAAGAATTTGGGAAAGAAAAATTGATTAGATTTTTTACCATTGGTTATAGGATTCAATGAAATAGAGATATGGGCATGATCCAAAACACTAATCATGTCAATACATGCTTCCTGAATATTACAGACTAGACAAAGGCTTATTGGATTTAGAAAGGCACGTAGATTCCCTATCACCTGGATGCATGATTCTATAAATATCTTGAACTTTTAAATCATGTTGTAAATTTTTAATAATAAAGCGTTCTCTTTTCCTTGTAGCCTGTAGATTTCTGTCAGAGACCATTTTAACCCTTTTGTATGTCCTGATTTATTTTACATCTATCTAATATCCTGTTAGGAGTGAGATTGAAATCACCTCCCAAGATTAAATGACTTTCAGAGTGTTTAATTAATTAATTGATCTCGCAAATTCTGCCAGAAACGTGCATCCTCCTCATTTGGGCCATAGACATTGCAAATTAGTAATTTATTATCCCTGATTTCTGTTTCCAGTAAATTATATCTGCCTTCATTATCTCGAACTATAATATTTATATTATAATCCAGTGTTTTATTTAAAAGGATTGCCACTCCTTTTTTTCTTTGATAGCCTGGGGTAAATATAACTTTCTTAACCCATCCACCTTTTAATTTAACTGCCTCTTCCCCCTTTAAGTGTGTTTCCTGTAGTAATAAAATCTGAGCACCCAACTTTTTAGCATATCTTAAAATGGATTTACATTTGATAGGTGAAGTGATGCCACCTATATTCCATGATAAAATTTTAAGAGCCATTTACTTAACCTATAAGTGAGTACACATGAGTATCCACGAGGAGGAAAAGGTGAGGAGTCGGAAGGTTGGGAGTAAAGGAGAGGGAGGGAAGGAGTGGAAAAAAAAACAAAGAAACGTATCTGATTTATTTCAGTTTAATATCCGTGATTATATCTATCTTACTTTATTAAAAAGAACAAAAGAATAAGGAAATAAAACAGTAATTTGGGTTAAAATTCCTCCAGGCTTATTTCTTGATTTTCCAAGAACAGATTAACTTCAGTCGCCTCAGTGAATAATTTATTACCATCTTTAGTTTGCACATTAATTCTTGCTGGATATAGTAGTCTGGCTCTCCATCCTTCCTGTATTAACCTGTTGCATAGTGGCTCCATGATGCACCGTTTATTAGAGGTCTCTGTTGAGTAATCATTAAACAATAATACTTTTTCCCCCCCTATAGTTAATCTCATTATTTACCTTCCTGTAGGCATTCATGATTTTAAACTTATTTTAAATGTTTAACAATTTCATGATGACTGGCCTATTGATTCTTGTTCCATCCGCCGCCTTCCTTTCTGGTCCTATTCTTTGTATTTGTTTGCCTATTATTGCCTGATCTTTAGCTTTAATATTAAGTAAATCCATTAGTTCTGTTTCCACAATTTCTTTAAGATTTTTTACAGGTATTTCCTCGGCTAGACCTATTATTAGGAGATAATTTCTCCTTGCCCTATTTCCGTAGTCATCTAGTTTTGCTTTCATGATTTCTATCTGTTCCAACATAAACTGCATAGTCTGATCTCTTTGTACCTCTCTGTCTTCCACGTCCAAGACTCTTTGCTCTGCGTGTGAAAGTCTAGATGCAAACTGTTTCACCTCAGCTGTTAATGAGTTTATATTGTTTTGTAGATTTATTAAACTAGAAGCGCTTATTTAGAAACTACAATATGAATATAGAATCAAAGGGATAAGAATGGTATTAGTAATATTGCACTTATAACAGATTATATTGTATATATAGTATTCTTACTCAGATAATGTCCTTAATGTCCATGGGCTATAGCCTTTATAAAATATAGCAGATACCCTCCAGCGTTACACACTAGTCCAGCAACCTTTAGAAAATGCTGCTCACAGGGGGTTGGCTGTTTGTCCTGCAGCCGAGTGAAGAGATCCAAAGTAGTGAAATCTGGAGCGCAAAACGAAAGGGCACTTTCAACTGTCAGTCAGTGTACATCACAGTACATGCATTCGGCACCTCAACGCGTTCCCTGCCTCCTCTGGCGGCTTTCTCAAGAGTACCGAATGCACATCAAAGGCTCCTATTTATACTAATGTATTGGTGATGCCCCCTGCTGTCCAAAAAGGTCCATTCATTAAATACCTTCAGTTAATTATACTGTATTCTGTGGTTTCCTTTCTTTTTTTTTTTTTTTGAGCTGTGGGCTGTATAACTATACAATTGCGGTATGTAATACAATACATTGTATATAGAAAGCACATAAAGTTAAAACACATAAAATTCATAACAACCTATATAACTCATTCAATTACGATATTTCATACAATACATTATGTAAAAACAACACTTAAAGTTAAAACACATAAACTTAATAATAACCTGAACAAACTAATATTGAAAAGCAAGAATAAAAAAATTAAGAAAGAATTAAAAATTGACAGTGTGTATAAAAATATTCAATTGGCTATTTATTAACCCCTTAATGACAACTGACGTACCAGGTACGTCCTGCAAAAACTAACAGTTAGTGACAGTTAGAGTTGTTTAAGAGAGTGCTGGAAGCGATCGCAATCGCTTCCAGCAGCTCTCAGGGTATTGCAGTGATGCCTCGATATTGAGGCATCCTGCAATACCCTTTAACAAGCATCCGATGCAGAGAGAGCCACTCTGTGGCCCTCTCTGCACCGGTAGCGATGGTGCCGTTCGTTGGTGGGTGGGAGCTTTCAAGGGAGGTGGGTGGGCGGCCCATCGCTACCCGGCATCCGGTTCCTGCAAGTGCTATGTTAACGCCGGATGCTGGGAGCGTGCGGAGGGGGGCCTGCGGGGCGCGCACGCGCGTGCATGTGTGTGTGTGCGCGCGCGCGCGCAGCAACCACTGCCACCAATGATTAAAGAAGAGAGAGGGGGGCAGAAAACATTTTTTTAAAAAAAAATACTAATAGGATCTGCTAGGGTAGGGGGATGGGGTTATTGGGGGGGGGGGAAGCTACACTACAGAAAACTATGTATTTAAGAAAAAAAATAAAAAAAAAACCAACCTCTCTTTTTTTGGGAAAACTGGGTACTGGCAGACAGCTGCCAGTACCCAAGATGGTGGCAAATAGGTAGGTTGGGAGGGTTAGAGAGCTGTTTGGGGGGGATCAGGGAGGTTGGGGGCTAAGGCAGGGGTCCATCACAGATGAATAATAAAAACAAAAAAACAAAAAAAAAAAAACACCTTTTATTTTAGTACTGGCAGACTTTCTGCCAGTACTTAAGATGGCGGGGACAATTGTGGGGTGGGGGAGGGAAGAGAGCTGTTTGGGAGGGATCAGGGGGTGGGATGTGTCAGGTGGGAGGCTGATCTCTACATTAAAGCTAAAATTAACCCTGCAAGCTCTCTTCAAGCTACCTAATTAACCCCTTAACTGCTGGGCATAATACAAGTGTGGTGCGCAGCAGCATTTAGTGGCCTCCTAATTGCCAAAAAGCAACGCCAAAGCCATATATGTCTGCTATTTCTGAACAAAGGAGATCCCAGAGAAGCATTTACAACCATTTGTGACATAATTGCACAAGCTGTTTGTAAATAATTTCAGTGAGAAACCTAAAATTGTGAAAATTTTAACTTTTTTTTTTATTTGCTCGCATTTGGCGGTGAAATGGTGGCATGAAATATACCAAAATGGGTATAAATCAATACTTTGGGTTGTCTTCTAAAAATAAATATATACATGTCAAGGGATATTCAGAGATTCCGGACAGATATCAGTGTTCCAATGTAACTAGCGCTAATTTTGAAAAAAAAGTGGTTTGGAAATAGCAAAGTGCTACTTGTATTTATTGCCCTATAACTTGCAAAAAAAGCAAAGATCATGTAAACATTGGGTATTTCTAAACTCAGGACAAAATTTAGAAACTATTTAGCATGGGTGTTTTTTGGTGGTCATAGATGTGTAACAGATTTTTGGGGTCAAAGTTAGAAAAAGTGTGTTTTTTTCAATTTTTTCCTCATATTTTATAATTTTTTTATAGTAAATTATAAGATATGATGAAAATAATGGTATCTTTAGAAATTCCATTTAATGGCGAGAAAAATAGTATATAATATGTGTGGGTACAGTAAATGAGTAAGAGGAAAATTACAGCTAAACACAAACACTGCAGAAATGTAAAAATAGTCATTGTCATTAAGGGTAAGAAAATTGAAAAATGGTCCGGTCATTAAGGGGTTAAAAACCAATTCATGTAGAATAAAAAACTATTTCATAAATATGTCATAGTCAGTTTCAACTGTATATTGATACACACACTTCAATCCAATTTATAAAATCACATGAAATACCTAATTCCAATTCATCTTTGCAGTTAATACAATGTATTGATTTAACTATATTTAAAACCCATTTAAGAATTCATTTAAAATACGTATAAATTGTTCATATGAAAAATATATTTTTCTCTAATACATGAAAATAATAATAATAAAAAGATTTTTTGTTTTCTAAAACATATACTGTAGACAATAAAAGGGGGAATAAAAGAGACTTGAACTACTATTCTAAAATACTGATAATTTTTAGTTAGAACACTAAATAAATGCTGTAATATCAATATCTACATTCAAACCCTTGGGAGTGAGGGTACCTAATTTGTGGATCCAAAAAGTCTCCCTCCTTCTCAGTTTCAATAAGCGATCACCTCCCATAGGATGTTTAGGAACAATTTCTATCCCCTTAATGGTAAGACTGGAAGGATCACAATTGTGTTTATCCAAAAAATGTCTAGGGACACTGTGTTTTAAAAGTGTTTTTTTAATATTTGCAATATGTTCACTAAACCTCTTTGATAGATATCTTTTGGTGCGGCCTACATACTGTAGGCCACACCCACACTCTAATAGATAAACTACATATACACTTTTACAAGTAATAACATTTTTTACTTTAAATTCCTGTCCTGTTGTGTTGGATTTAATTACTAATCATTGTGAACTAATATTTTTACACATTGGGCAGCGAGATTTATTACATTTATACGTCCCATTTAACTTCAAAAAGTTCCTTTGACTATTACTTTTTGGGTCACTATTTAGTTTATTTCCATCCCTGAGCTTACTTGGGGCAACTACATTTTTTTAGATTGGTATTCTTTTTAAAAACCAGATTGGGTCTATTATCAAGTACCTTGTTAAGTAGAGGATCACTTGTAAGCACCGACCAATATTTATTGAGGACCCCTTTAACTTTATTCACTCCCTCACCATACTGAGTTATAAATTTTACTGTTGGTGGATTTTTATTTCCATCCATTACTTTTTTCTTGCTCCTAAGTAACTTTTCCCTGTTGTCCATTTCAACAGAGGATATTATTTTAGAAAGATCTGTCTCTTTATATGATCGCGATAGAAATTTTTTATAATCAGTAATTTTTGAGCAGTTACGCCTGATTCTTGTGAACTGGCTTTTAGGAATATTTTTTATCCATTTACTGTAATGTCCACTTTTCGCATGAAGCAGACCATTACTGTCTACATCTTTTCTAAAATTCTTAGTTAAAATTTCATTATTTTCTATAAATATATTTAAATCTAAAAAATCAATGCATTGAGTTTGGATGTTGCTAACCAGATTTACATTATACTCATTAAGATTCAAATACTCTAAAAACTTATTTGCTTCTACCTCAGATCCACCCCAAATCATAAACACATCATCAATGAAGCGTTTATAGAATATAATATGATCTTTAAAAACATTATCTTCATTCCAAATTAACCTATCCTCAAACAATCCCATAAACAGATTTGCATATGATGGGGCGAATTTCGTCCCCATTGCTGTACCGCATTTTTGGTGATAAAATGTTTTATCAAATATAAAATAGTTATGCTCTAATACATATCTGATACACCTTTCAAGGAATTTTATTTGCTTATTTGGGAAGGTACCTTTTCTACGTAAAAAATATTTGCATGCCTCCACACCTAAATCACGCTTAATTATAGTGTAGAGGGATGCAACATCACATGTAATTAAATATATCCCCTCCTTCCACTCCACATCCTTTAATTCATGGATTAGATGTATACTATCTTTTAAATGGGACTTCAATTCTAAAACCAATGGGTTTAGGAAATAATCCACATAGCTAGAAAGATTTGCAGTCAGGGAATCAATCCCAGAAACTATGGGCCTACCAGGTGGATTTATAAGCGTTTTATGAATCTTCGGTAAGTGGTACATTATTGCAATCTTTGGATGATCTCATTCGTTATTACTTTATCATCCAAACCATTTCTCAATAATGTACCAAGATCTTTCAAAAATATATTTGTCGGATCACTTTTTAATTTATCATAGGTTTCAACATGCCCTAATAAGCGTAATGCTTCCAATATATATGTTTCCCTGTCCTGGATAACGATCTCCCGCCCTTATCTGCAGGGTGAATACTAATGTTTGTATTATCCATCAATTTCCTCAGACTAACTCTTTCATTCCTAGTTAAATTGTCAGCTACATCTGTATCCACATTAAGTTTTTCCAGATCTTTTTCCACTAGATTTTTAAAAGTTTTAATATACTCTCCTTGAGCATATGTTGGATAAAAAGTGGACTGTTTTCTCTTATCACTATGGATGCAAATTTCATTTTGAGTTTCACTAATTTTTTCCATATTAGATTCTTCTTGTAAGGCATTTAGGGATTCTAAGGCATTAACATCATCCCCCATCAAAATCCCCTTGTGTTTCTCTACATATTTAATATCCTTATTTGCAAAATACCTCTTTAATGTTATATTCCTAATAAATCTTTTGAAATCAATATAGACTTGAAATGTATCAATACCTTTCCTAGGGGCAAAAGACAATCCTCTTCTTAAAAGAGTAAGTGAACTATCATCCAGTGTATACTTAGATAAATTGCAAATACTACCACAGAATACAGTATAATTAACTGAAGGTATTTAATGAATGGACCTTTTTGGACAGCAAGGGGCATCACCAATACATTAGTATAAATAGGAGCCTTTGATGTGCATTCGGTACTCTTGAGAAAGCCGCCAGAGGAGGCGGGGAAACGCGTTGAGGCGCCGAATGCATGTACTCTGATGTACACTGACTGACAGTTGAAAGAGGAGAGAGGTGTGATTTGAATATCGCGGTGATAGAGATCGGGTGGTGACATCACACGCCGACTCGTGCACAGGCAGTGCCGTGGAAAGAATGCCAGAATACTCCTTGCCTGTCAAGACTCTTATGTTATATGCCCAATTGATCTGAATTTCTGTGAGTATTTATATTGTTTTGAATTAAATCAAATTTAGGTGTGAAAAGTGTGTCAAGTTGTTTTATTAAAGGGACACTGAATCCAATTTTTTCTTTTGTGATTCAGATAGAGCATGCCAATTTAAGAAACTTTCTTATTTACTCCTATGATCAAATTTTCTTCATCCTCTTGGTATTTTTATTTGAAATGCAAGAATGTAAGTTTAGATGCCAGCCCATTTTTGGTGAACAACCTGGGTTGTCCTTGCTGATTGGAGGATAAATTCATCCACCAATAAAAAAGTGCTATCCAGGGTCTGAACATAAAAATAAGCTTAGATGCCTTCGTTTTCAAATAAAGATAGCAAGAGAATGAAGAAAAATTGATACTAGGAGTAAATTAGAAAGTTGCTTAAAATTGCATGCTCTATCTGAATCATGAAAGAAAAAATTTGGGTTCATTGTCCCTTTAAGTCCTCATTATTATTTGTGTTCTGTGAATTAACCCCTTTATTAATGCCAACAGGAGTCTCTAGTGAAGATCTATTGCCTTTTTTTCCTGATTTTTACTTCTGGAAGTCATATTAGGTGAATTTAGTTTATTTTTATTTAGGTATTTATCTAAGCAAACAGTGAAGGTAAAAAAAAAAAAAAGCTACAGAAGGTTGTAATAATACATACAACCAGTGTTAGTGGTACCCAATCTCTGTGAGTTAGATTAGTTATTGTGTATCTGTGATATTTTCCCAAAATGCTCCTTTTTTAAAGTTGCAGACTGAATTAGATGTTATATACTCTTGTTAACCCTTCCTAGCCTGTTAGACGGATGTATATACACAATTGATACTTTCAAATTGATTTTGTACAATTCATATAGAAGCTCAAGGTCTGTTTTCCTAGGTTTAGCAAATAAACTATTTTAATGTTAATCAATAATAACACATACTGTGCCTTACTTAGGAGTTAGAGCATGTCTCTTTGTTTATATACCTTCTATTAATATATTGGTGCTTAACAAATATATAGGTATATCCAGATAATAATTACAAAAATAATAGACCACACCAGCCCTATAACCCTATGCAGGTATTTGAGCGAAGATAATTTAACTTCTGGCAATTTTGATAAGGTCTGGATTTGAATACTTCACTACTGGGGTTAACACTACATTTACTAAAAAGTCATGTTATAGGCTTATTTTCAGCTGTTTTTTAATAGAACACACATACAGTATAAAAGGTATACAAAACTTAGCAGCGTTACTTAGCTGTAAATTCCTCAAACCTTTAGGAAATTATGGAAATGAACTCAGAATAGCCCTTTATAGATCCAATGTTTCTGGGCCTGTCCAGTAGTTAAACCTTATTTTACTCAATAATATCCATTAACATTATATCTCATCAGTAACTTTAAAAACCATATAGACATAAGCCAATATCTAAGCATATATAGTTTAACTTTATGAAGTAAACATGGTAAAAGACATACATTGATTGTACCTTCCAAAGATTAACTATAGGCTTATTTTAAAGAACCACTTATATGCTTATTTCCAACTGTTTAGCTAATATATATATGCATATGTACCATGTGTGTACTTATTTCCAACTATTTAAATAACATATATATGCATATGTACACACCTTAAAAAAATATTTAGCTGTTTCTGCATGTTTAGCCTTTAAAAATGTACCCTTAATACTTAACATTGCAGGTTATTTTAAACACCTATATTTGTGGGTAATAGGTCATTTGAGGCACAGTGCATGTATATAGTTATGTCAATCACAAATATAATATATCCTCTGGGCTTAAATGAGTGATATTAGTCCCTGTATACGTGGTATGGGTATTCATAAATACTCATGCAGATTTTCCAGAAACATTAGTTGCCATATATGGATGATGAAACTGTACAAATGTCCCACGAGTAGTAATAGATCCCAATAGATGGTACGCAAGTAGCGATGCCTCGACCGCCTTGATGGACTGGTACTGCTCACTTTGCCTTTGTTTTCTGGATGCACTAAATGCCTCTTTGGGCCAGATTACAGCTAGAAGTAAGCTTTTTGCACACGTCGGGTTGTGCTCGTATTAAAGCAAATTGTTTTTGCTAACCCGACGAGCATCAAAGACAAAAAAAAAATAGTGTGCACATGATAACCTATTCCCCCTTAGAAGTCAATGGAGCAAAAAAGGGGGGAAAAAATAACACCCAACTTGCACATAAACCCAATCGCATATTCTCATGTGTGCTAACCTGCCATAAAAATATGAATATTTCAAGTTAAATGTTCTTCACATAGCAAAATATGTTCTATTTATTCATAAATAAATATTTCTACATATATATGATGTTTTTTGGTACAATATATATTGGATATGTATAGGAATACCTATTTATAAATACATAGAACATGTTCCCCTAAGTGCAGAACACATATGGAATTAATCTAGTAATTATGTATTGATAAGTTAGTGTATATGTAGCAAGAGTTCTTATACAGTTTTAATTGCCTGATGAAACAGGCTTAGGGCTGAGAAATGCGTTGCTTGTTTTAAGATGTTTATAAATAAAGCACTTTTATATTGATATTCACTCTTGACACTGTTTTCTACACCTGTCTCTGCATGAGAATTAAGCATTGAAGTACCGGTGACTGCTGGTGAAGTTTTTTGATCCTGGACTCCTGCTACGACTTGGAGATCAGTCAGCTTGGCTGCTGAGAAGTCCCTGCTTGGCCATTCAGCACCTTTGTGTGCTGAACCACATCTGAGTGTGTTACTATATTACTCCTTGCTGAATGAATGCACAGACACCTATTGTCTTTCTTTTTTTGTGTGTGGAATTTGAGTTGAGGAGCTACCTCTTTTCATAGGGAGCATTCTGACCAAATTCTAATCAAAATACCTAGATCACTCCATCTTTACTTTTTGGATGAATGCTTGTGAACTCTGCATGAGAATTGTGGACTTCCACTATTATAAAGTTACTTTTTAGACTTTGGGACTTTTGATAAAGAAGGGTGCCCCGTTTTACAAGTTTATGTGTGTGTATATATTTATTTATGATGATAATATTCTATGGTAAAAGTTATGAGAATAACAAAATGATTGTAATAATACTTATTGTGCTGGTAAAATCTGAGAAGGTCAATTTTGCAATTATACCAATGAATTTTATTTGAATCAGACACAGCAAAATTATAAAAAAGGATAAATAATTTTCTCAAGAATAAGGTTGATAGTATGAAGGAAGCATAAATAAGCTTGATAGTATGAAGGAAGTAATATTCAGTAAATATATTGGAAAGTTTTCATCAGTTCTACAACTATCACAACTGCTACTTAAAGTACTATTGTAGTATCAAAAGACATAATATCAGTAAAATAAAAGAAATTAAACATTTCTGAATAATAAATTATAGAATGGTTGTAATGTGGAAAGTGTGAATTATTTGAAAAAAATAATATAACTAAAAGTTTACCTGTGAATAAAAAAGATGAAGTGATAGAATAAAATTTGTTGCACTTTTCAAACAAACTTATAATCCTTGAAAATAAATACATTGAAAGACAGAAAAATAACAAAAATAACATATCAAATTTGAATTTAAACCAAGTTTTACTGTTAGGTAAGGTATTAACCCAGAGGTTGAGGAAGTATTTAACACTAAATACCAAAAATGGACAGCAAACAAAAAGTAAATTTGTCATAAAAAGGTGAGTTTGTGCCAAAATAAATGTGACACATTGAAACAATGGCCTAGTAAATTTGTGACAATTGTGTGAAAAGATTACTACAAGTGATTAAAACCAAGAAACAAGGGCTGTTTGGCTGTGGTCAGATTGTTGCTATTGTATTTTCACTCATTAGGCCTATTTAGACTTTGTTTTGCTGTTTTAACATACAATTATCATATCAGTGTTTGTGATATAAACTTTTATGTGTACCTTCAAATTAATAGAACTTTTAAAATATAAAAACAAAGCACCAGCAGGCAAGACAAAAATGATGTGACAAATCAGAGCTTGTATTACAACAATGTAAGTGATCATTTTAAAATGGCACTAATGTATTTTAAATGAATAGCAATATAGGTAAAAATATAGTCATTCACAATTAACCACTCTTAAATGGACAGTCTAGTCCAAAATATACTTTCACAATTCAGATAGGACATGTAGTTTTAAACAACTTAACAATATACTTTCATCATCAATTTTGCTTTGTTCTCTCGGTATTCTTAGTTGAAAGATAAACCTAGGTAGGCTCATATGCTAATTTCTTAGCCCTTGAAGGTCGTCTCTTATCTGAATGTATTTTGACAGTTTATCATAACTAGAGGGCATTAGTTCATGTGTGCCATATATATAACATTGCCCTCATGTCTGTGGAGTTACCGAGGAGTCAGCAGTTATGGCTAAAATGCAAGTCTGTCAAAGAACTGAAATAAGGGGGCAGTTTGCAGAGGCTTAGATACACGGTAATTACATAGGTAAAAAGTATAATAACATAACTGTTTTGGTTATGCAAAACTGAGGAATGGGTAATAAAGGGAGGATCTATCTTTTTAAACAATAAACATGCTGATGTAGACTGTCCCTTTAATTATATTATGACTACCAATTCATTTTTTTTATTTTGGAATGGGGCACTACATATTGGTCAAGATTACATAAGCGGCGCAGGCTTCAGCGTAACTGCTTAAACCTGTGTCGCCCGTAAATTCACCACGCACATCGAGGAATCACATATACTGCGCCGTCAGATGCTAGACTGATGTAAGTAGGACAAACTGGCAATGTTCAGAAATGTGCGCAAATACACATTTCTGTCATCACCAGTTACTTACGTCAGTATTATGTCCGCGTAAATTGTTAATAAAGAGTAGTTCTATGTAAATGAGAATATCACACGAAAAATCGAAACCGAAAGAAATCATAAAAGTGACACGTAATTACACCACTCTAAATCCCTATATAAACACATGCGTAACCGCCATTTTCTTGTGTGTGTTTGGATTGTTCGTTGAGCTACAACACACGGCCCAAGAGTCAAGGATTTAGTGAGAGCAGAGAGAGAGGCACAAACAAAATAATTAGTTAGGTCACATTGGTGGATTTATTATAATTTGTACACTTACACATATTTTGACATATTGCACACATTGCATACATACATATACATATATGCCACACTTTTATTTTCTAACACCTCACATATTTTATTTTATTTTCACAGTGTGATAGGTTGAGTGTTTGGTTGTGATTGTGTGTGACTGAACTGGAAGTGAGAGGGAGTGTGTGTAGTGTAATTAGTGTGAGGATGGCAGGGAGAGGTAGCAATGAGGCGAGGAGGGGAGAGGAGTGTCAGGGAGAGGAGGATAGGAGAGGACAGGAGGAGAATTGGGCCCCCCGACAGGGAGTAAGTGGAGTGGGGAGAGGGAGAGCCAAAATAGATGATGGGATTAGAGATTCTCTAGAACTCCAGAAACTAGGAACATCAAGGAGAGGGACAGAGGGTGCACATGAGGACAGAAGTGGGGAGGAGGGGGATGATAGGGAGGAACACACACTGCAAGGGACTTCTCAGGGAGGAAGCCAAGTGGCCATGGATGAGGAGAGACTGAGATGTCCCAACTTATCCTTTGAGAAAAATGTTGCCCTAGTCCAGGCCATAATGGACAACTACGGTGACCTATTCAGCCAGGAGAAGAGTAAAGGCAGTGCCAGGAAGAGAAATACTGCATGGCTGGAGGTAGAGGATGCTGTCAACAGTGTGGCCACACAGAGGAGGACTGTAGAGGGCCTTAAAAGAGGTGGAATGACTGCAAGAGGCAGGTCAAGGAGAGGATGGGGCAGGAAGCAGTCCACCAGAAGGGAACAGATTGTGGGCCATCCATGCCAATGGAGTACAACACCTGGCAGGAGATGATACGCAGGTCCCTGAGTAACACAGCAGTCCGTGGACTTCCAGGGGCTCATGACTCAGGGGTTGCAACCACAGCAAATCATGCTGGTGAGTAACATCCCACACACCTGTATCATATGTAATTGCAATACAACATCCTTTAATATCACACATACATGTACATGATGAGGAGCTTTTTATTTGGAGTAATAACAAAAACATCTACAATTATACTTTACATGACTGCTACATAACACAATGCAATTCATGATGTGATGCTGAATAGTACAATACTATGAAGAAACAATTTAGTCTGGCACTGTGAAAATAAAGTAATAGGAAAAAGGGATATAATATTCCCTGGTGCTAACCCTTAATATTAATACTTAAATGAGAATAGGGGGGAGAGAGGCTGGACAAAAAGGGGTTAATTAGCACTCATTCCTATTATTTGGAGTAAGTATGTTGAAATATTCAACTATTCAAAAGTATGTAGTTAAGTTAAAACTTATTATTTATTTATTAAACCACTATTAAAAAGAGTGAATAAAAATAACACTCTCACCATTACAAAAAAGCCCCACACTAACACTCCACACTCACACCAGTGGATATCACACTGCAATATACCCAGACAGTAGACACAGTTTCCACCACCCCCCTGTATTCCTGGCCAATAACAGGATACGCTGGCTTCAGGTGACAGGGATGGCTTCTATTCTGTGTGCACACGTCCCTTGCAGTGGATTGATTGTGGCGTGAGTACAAGATTAGAAAATGATTAAAAACACTTATGCTAGAATAAGCATACTGTTAAATTAGGCACAAACGCGTTTCGGCTGAGTAGCGGCCTTTCTCAATGTGCAATCAGAATTTTGACAAGACGAGTGACTCGCTCGCAGCACCTTATAAACCTATCCCCTATTTTACCCGCCCAATCATAGCGTGCATTTGAAGCACGCCCACCTTTCAGCGAATCCCAAGCGACTCAGAATAGCGTGCTCTGGGCTGGAAATCAGTGACCGATTGGTTACTAGTAACTTCCTACAGGCCCAATCAGAGATAACCTTTTGTTATCTACGGTCAATGACAGGATGGCTATAACAAATAGTGTGGCTGCAATCACTGTAAATAATCCGATTCTATGTGCACCCATAGTTGCTCCATGAGCTTATAATTGCTTAGGTACAATTGTTATCATTGCGATAAGCAAGTGTTATGTACATAGTGTACCAATAAGTCAGGATTTGGAGCAGTAGCGCATTTGTTAAATTTATTATTACTGAATGCACTGACGGTTTATCCATAAGAGGTATATAATGCTTGATATTCTATAATAAAATGGATATATTTGGTTTTTACTGTATAAAAGCAGACCAACTTTAACACTATGGTTCAGAGATCAATTAAGAATCCCAAACTTATAGAATAACAAATCCATTATTTTATTATATTATAGTAAGCAAATTAATAAAGTAATCCATTGATCACATCATATGTCCTCTATGGAAATTCTCTGGGTGCACATTAGAATTCGGTTTACTGATGATCATCAATTATAGTCGATATTTTTACAAGAAATAAAAATGAAATGTGCAATAAAAGATCAGAGGAATGTCCAAAAATTATTATTCTCATTCATGCCATTGGGCATGACAGCATTTAAATTAAAAATCCATCTAGCCTCTTTTTTCAAGAGGGCTTGTTCCATATCCCTGCCACGTATTCCTGGGCGTATTGTTTCCAGTCCCCAGAACTTAAAAGTATTAGTTTTTCCTTCATGACAGTGTAGAAAATGCCTGGCGAAACTGGTGATTTGCTTGCCCTTTTCTACATCCTTTGCTGCATTCCTAATGTTGCTTAGGTGTTCAGTGATTCTAACCCCCATCTGTCTAGTGGTAATACCTACATAAAAACAGTTGCAGCTGCATGATAGACAATAAATCATATTTGTTGTTTTACAAGTGATGTGATTCTGAATCATCCATTTTCTGTTAAATCTATCCAACATATATTTCTTTTTAACCATATATGTGCAGTTTTTACAATTACCACATGCTATAGATCCTTTATAGATCGAAGCTTTTTTGGCATTTCTGTCAAAGTGGCTGGAGGTTAGTTGATCACTGAGATTGTTTGCACGTCTATAGGTGCACACAGGATTCTGTGGAATAATGGAGTTAAGCTGTTCATCTAATTGTAAGATATGCCAGTGTTTAGATAGTATATTGGATACCTGTTGGCTTTGGTTACAATATGTAGAGATGAATCTTAATGGGTTAGAGTTGGAATGTATCTTTTTGGGTCTTAAAAGTTCCTCCCTATTTTTATGTAATGCTTTCTGATAGGCTCTCTTAAGAGACTTTCTAGAATAACCCCTTAGAAGTAGTCTATTGCTTAATTCATCAGCAGCCTTCTGGAAGTATTCTAGTGATGAAGAATTTCTGCGAATCCTCAAATACTCCCCAGTTGGTAAACTCCTAATGGTGTTAGGGTGATGAAAACTGTTAGCATTGAGGATATTGTTTGTTGCCGTAGGCTTTTTAAAGGTTTCTGTCTCTAGATTATTGTTACTCTTAAGAATAGATAGATCTAGAAATTCTACCTTATGATCATCACATGTCATGGTTAGATATAATCCAAAAGGATTATCATTAAGGGTAGCAATGAATTCATGGAGTAATTCTATAGAGCCCTCCCATACAAACAAGTTATCGTCTATATACCTGGACCAGTGGGTGATGTACTTAGTAAACTGTAGAAGATTATTGTGGAAAACTACAGTTTCCTCCCACCAGCCCAGGTATATATTGGCGTAAGTAGGAGCGCAAGATGTCCCCATCGCAGTTCCACACAACTGAAGGTAGAACTTTCCATCAAAAACAAAGTAGTTGTGTTCTAATACAAATTCCAACATGTCAATGATGAATTGTTTAATTTCATCTGTTAGGTCTTTGTTTTTTGATAGGAAGTAGGACACTGCCTGGCAGCCCCACTTTTTATCTATACTTGTATAAAGAGACTCCACGTCGCACGTTACTAATAAAGATTCTGGTCTTACAGTCAGTGTGTTAATTTTATTCAATACATGCATAGTGTCTCTGGTGTGGGAGGGCAAAGCATCCACTATATACCTAAGTCTGGCATCCACAAATTTACTGGCCTTTTCAGTCATAGATCCAATGCCAGAGACAATGGGTCTTACCGGTGGGCATTCCATATTTTTATGGATCTTAGGTAATAAATAAAGTGTTGCTATTGTAGGGTGTTTGACATCTAGAAATTGCTGTTCTTTTTTATCAATTATGCCTTCAGCGGCTGCTGCACAAATCAATTTTTTATACTGTTTAAGAAATTCCTCCGTTGGGTTCCCAAAAAGATTTTTATAATTTTTAGGGTTATTCAATTGTTTCTTAACCTCAGTGGTGTACATATCAGTGGGCCATATAACAATGTTCCCTTGTCACTATGTTTGATTTGGACATTTGTCCATTGTTTCATAGATTTTAGTGCTAATTTTTCTTCTTCAGAAAGGTTATCAGCCAATGTATCCATTTCTGGTGGAATTGCTAATATATCTTTACACACTAAATCAAGAAATGTTGCAGTGTTATGTGAGGTACTAGGTGGAAGTATGAATTTAGATTTGGTTTTTAATACATCACGCCACTTTTTATCACTATATACAGTCTCTTTGGGATCCCTTTCAGACTCTTCTAGAAGAAAGATAAGATCTTTTATTGCTTTCACATCATTACTATCTAAACACTCTGTATCTGAACTGGAGGAAAAATATTTCTTAAGTAGTATTTTTCTTGCAAATAAATGTACGTCTTTGATGGTCTCAAACTTGTCAAGTTGGGCTGTGGGAACAAATTACAGGATTTTTTTAAAACTGTGATCTGAGTCTCAGTTAAAATTTTGTCTGATAAGTTAATTATGTTTAATTCTTTTTGACTTGTTTCTTTTTGGGGAATGATTTCTGATTGAATTTCACTTGTTTTCTGGTTTTGGGTCTGTTTACCTCTGCCTCTTTGAGTTCTATGCCTAAAGGGATATCCCCAATGTTGTTATGTGGGGTGATTCTCCTGCGTAGAATAGATTTGGGTCTCCCTTCATCTTCCGAATTGTCACCGTCTGTGGTTTCACAGTCTCTATCAGAATAGTCTGATTCTATATTACTAGATTTAGTGTTCCATAAGTAAACAGATTTATTAGCATAATCAGTCAAGTCTCTGTCAATCTTTTTTTCTTTTTTATTTGCAATGTATTTAGCAAACCTCTCTCCCTCTTCCGTGGTTTTAGCATAGGATTTCTGAAAGTCTTCCTTAGATTCATATTGTTTAAGTTCACTGCCTATTTTGGTTATTTCCTCATTCAACTCACTTAATTTATCAATTTCATGCTCTACCAGATATCCTATAAGTTTGAATGAGCATTCCGACAAGGCATCTTCCCATTTAGATTTAAGTGTGGGTTTAAGATCTTGAAATGTCAGAAACATTTTTAACCTTAGGCCCCTAGGTATAACTTGGTTATCCTTGTAGAAATTAAACATTCCTATGTTCCATTGTCTTTTTATTTGGCGTTTGCGAATACGTTTTACATTTTTAAGAGATAGTAACCATTCCCCTATTTGTGTGTTACCAATTGTGTTTTTACTTTGTAAGTCAATTGTTAATTTTTTAATATCCTCAGACCATTGGAGCATTTCTGCCCCCAAATCAAAGCCTGCCATGAATGGTAAGTGGTAATAATAGAAATCATGTGCTCAAGAACTAAGGGAAAAAAATTGTGGTTTACCCACCAAGTAACATCTATGAAGAAACAATTTAGTCTGGCACTGTGAAAGTAAAGTAATAGGAAAAAGGGATATAATATTCCCTGGTGCTAACCCTTAATATTAATACTTAAATGAGGATAGGGGGGAGAGAGGCTGGACAAGAAGGGGTTAATTAGCACTCATTCCTATTATTTGGAGTAAGTATGTTGAACCAGAAAAAATAAACTTAATAAACGTGCTTGTGTCATTATTTCAACATCGGTATTTTAATGTAAATTAAGCTATTATATTTTACTTTCAATACTGTTTTCAATGTTTTAATGTTATTATTCAATACATTTCCTGTTTTCAATTAAATTATCATCTGCTTTACTTGGAAATAAAAGCAATTCAAAATGAATACAATTAATATTAAAAAAATAATAATAATATCATAGAAGTATTATAGATTAATAATGTCACAATTCCAAACAGACAGAATGACCCAGACACTAATCTTGGATGTAACAAAAATATTTTTGATTTGTATAATGATTGCAGATAATATGGCTTCAAAGCAGCCACAACTACCGGTACTTTTGTCAACTGGGGAGCAACT
The DNA here is from genome assembly GCF_027579735.1 of Bombina bombina. Taxonomy (NCBI): domain Eukaryota; kingdom Metazoa; phylum Chordata; class Amphibia; order Anura; family Bombinatoridae; genus Bombina; species Bombina bombina. The sequence continues at coordinate 201,891,187 of NC_069504.1, forward strand.
AAGGTTTTTTTTTTACTAATGCAATAAAATACAGGTGGCCCTCGTTTTACAACAGTTCAATTTACACTGTTTCAGAATAACAACCTTTTTTTCCAGTCATGTGACTGCTATTGAGAAGCAGTGCATTGATTAAAATTGCCAGTAGGTGGAGCTGTCCGCTTGTGTTGCAACAAAGCCAAGCAAGCTGAAATTAATCAGTTTAACCAGACCTGACCTATCGAGCAGATTTCAAAGGAACAATAACTTCCTGTCAATAAATCAGTCCAGATTGGAATGCATAGAAAGAACTGTTTGCAGAAAAATGCAAGTGAAGTCTGTGTTGTGTGAGTATTTTATTAGGTTTATAATGCTGTTTAGCAAATATTTTTGTTCATATAACTTAGTTTAATTATATATTCTGTGTTGTGTGATTATTTTATTAGGTTTATAATGCTGTTTAGCATTTAAAGTCTTCATTTCAAAGCTTTAAAAATAATGTATTAGGTGTTTCTCATGACAATTTTGAGAGGGGCCTGGAACCTAACTCCTTCACTTCCCATTGACTTACATTATAAACTGGGTTTCAATTTACAACGGTTTCAATTTACAACCATTCGTAAACTGAGGGCTACCTGTATATCATACAAAATAACATTAGTAACTTTTCCATGATTATTCAATGATTACTTTTCAATGATTATTCAAAACAAGGCCTATGACTGGTTAACTGCATATTTAAGGTGAAACATATAGCATTTATGATTATGCGCACAAAGTAATATAGTTACAGAGCTGGTTTCATCACAGGTAACATAACTGCTTCACAACAATGTTGTTTGTTATAATAAGAAAATGTAAGAACACAAATTAAAACATTTTTTTGCAAACTCAAATTACATAACACTAATATTTTTAAAAAGTTGTATAGAAACAATTTTCTATCATTATAATGTTTTCAATACAGAGTGAATCTGTAAAAGCAAAAGTTTATTGGGCATAATTTATATTAAATATAATTTAAAGGGATAGTCAAGTCAAAAATAAACTTTCATGATTCAGATAGGGCATGTAATTTTAAACAACTGACCAATCTACTTTAAAAAGTCTGTCAAAAATACATGAAATAAGGGGGCATTTTGCAGAAGCATAGATGCAAGGTAATTACAGAGGTAAAACGTGTATTATTATTAACTTTGTTGTTTATGCAAAACTGGAGAATAGGTAATAAAGGGATTATCTATTTTTTTTATTTATTTTTTTATTTGAGGTGTAACATAAGGTATACAGGGAATATACAATAATGTGACACCATAAAACATTGGAAAAGAGACAACATAAGATACAGTATTATGGTTGGTTATATGCATCCCATAGAAAGGCACAAAGAAAAGGGTACAATATGTAGATAGTATACCAAATCTTCTATATTCCTCCAAAATGATAGTTGAGGCCACTTTTGGACCTCCACTCTAGGTTAAGAATTTATTGGAGGTAAGTACCGACTAAAGAGACCACTTTTGGATCTCAACTGAATAACTTTTTTTTTCTATTTTTACTTTGGTATAAATATATTGAAAACAACATCAACAACTCTATTGCTATAAATCAACTATGAGTATTTATGTTTTTAAACAGTAGTGTAAATGTTTGCTTGGACCAATCCACTCTCATATAAATATTTTATAACCAAAATGGATTAAGTGATGCATTTTAAGAACCCATAATGGGGCCCAAGCCGATATGCAGCGTCGCCCGCAGAAGCCGGCAATGCCAAATTTTGCGCTGGTTTGGTATCACATATACGGTGTAGCATACAACTTACGCGCGTATATTTCTGCCTTTGGCCATATTTTTTTTACCCATAGACTGACATACAAAACACACGCAGTTTGGTATCCAATATACAGCGTAAGGACTTACGTGCGCAGATTTCAGAAAATCTACTCCATTCTCATTTCGTCACAAATTGCAGGCGCAGGAACCCTTGCACTGACTAAAAAACCAATGTAACTCCCTGGAAGCCTTAACAAACACATACATTTAAGCAGCATCTCAAGGTTAAAGGGACAGTATACTATGAAATTGCTTTTTTAAGGTTTATTTGTGTATTTTAAATAGTTTCAAGCCACAACATAATCAAATGGATTGAGCTTGTAGGTACTTTATCACATTGTGGACATATACTTGTTTATTTACTTTCAATTGGATTACCTTCATCTCTTTAGAACCTACTGGAGTGTAATTTATTCTAATGCTAACACAGCTTGGCACTGATGCCAAAATATATAAAGGGATAGTCAAGTCCAAAGAAAACCTTCTTCTTTTAAATAGGGCATATTATTTCAAACTACTTTCAGATTTAATTAGAACACTTGCTTTGTTCTCTTGGTATTCTTAGTTGGAAGCAAAACCTAGGATGGCTCATATGATCATTTCTAAGACCTTCTTGAAGGCTGCCTCTTTGCAATTGTGTCAAACCAATCACAGACACCACAACCTCTCACCTGCAGACTTAAAACACCTGATAATGCCCACCCTATCAGTAACATCACTACTATATATACCAATGTGTCAATTTATATTGGATGTGAGATACATTGATTTACATCTTAGAAGTGAATATTACTATATGTACCCTTCAGAAACAACTATTGTGGATGTGAGTTATAGTACAAGAATATGTCATAAACAGGATAATATAACCTTTTTTGGGCCATTTCCACACAGACCTTATTATATGTTTAAACAATATTAGTGTACTAAAACACCCCTCACATGGATGTGGATGACAATTATATGGTAAATAACAGAGGACAAGATTTAAGGTGAACTATAAGAATATTTTTTTTTTTAGGCTTCTTGGATGAGGGGGCTGAGGTGACTGGAGTGGATTTCCTGGTTCTCCTTGTTTGGGAAGATTCAGATGATTCTGCTGGAGTGCTGGCTACAGATGATAGGCTGGAGGCAGTGTCCTGCTGGTGTGTGAAGTGCTCAACCAACACACCCAAGAGTTGGTTTTGTTCCCGCCATCTGTTGTCAATCTGCATCTGCATATCAGAAATAACTCTCATAATCTGAGACTGGTTTTGTACAATTGCAGTTAATGATGCTGCCATGTCCCTCTGCAGCTCTATGGTATGCTGGAGTAACCTCTGTTGGCTCCTGTGAAGCCTGTGTTGGCCTTTTTGTCTGCTCTCGCAGCTTGTTATGAGCCTCCTCTGGAGTGAAATATATTCCTCGCCCAGGGGAGAATACAGTGGATCTACAGGCTCTTGAGCAGCAGTGATTCTAGGTGCAGGTTCAGCTCTATCTGCTGGTGGATCATGGACAACTTTAGCTGCTGGTGTATCATTGACAACTTCAGCTGCTGGTGCTTCAGGGACAACTTCAGCTGCTGGTGTTTCAGGGACAACTTCAGCTGCTGGTGCTTCAGGGACAACTTCAGCTACTGGTGCTTCAGGGACAACTTCAGCTATATGCTCATCTGAGGATGGTGGAGCTCTCCCAAGGGAAGTGGATGGTGGAGCTCTCCCAAGGGAAGCGGATGGTGGAGCTCTCCCAAGAGAAGAGGATGGTGGAGCTCTCAGGCTGGATTGGTAGTCCCATTGATGACTAGTGTGTGACCACTCAGCCTGTCCAGTTTGCATTTCTTGCGACATCCCCTGTGTGGAAAAGCCATGACTGGCCTGATATTGTTTTGGGGGGGTAAAGACATGGACCCTCCGTGGCTGACTTGGCTCCCCCTCAAAGCCAAAAGGATATTCCTCAGGCCATGTATCTTGCCAGTGGTCGTATGCCAATGGTGGTGGCATAACTTCTGGGTCCTCAACGGAGGCAATCCAACCCTGCTCATGCCTGGGAGCATACTGTCCATGTTGCTGCCTGAAGACTGGTGGTGGAGGAGGCTGCATGGCTGTGACTGATGGTGGAGGTGGCTGCATGGCTGTGACTGGTGGTGGTGGTGGAGGTGGCGGCATGCCTGTTTGCAGCCTGGTGACAGGAGGTTCTTTGGAGGAGTCAAATGATGATAGGGATTAGTACTGTTATATATATGTCCATGTGGGCATACAATGTACATTGATACATGCTAGGGACAATACTCATTCTCATGTCAAACTGTATAACATGCATGTGCACAATGTGATTTGTGATATGAGGGATTTTAATCTGCACAGTATACAGGTATGTAATTCATACAATAGTTATGTGTACATGTCAGTGATGGAGAAAATGTGTTCTTTAAGTGACACTATGGTCACACAATTTACTTTAGCCTTATGTTGGCACAGAACCTGCTTTTGGAGCAAATAAGTGTTGTGATGGCTATAGTGTCCATTTACTGAAAACTCAACATATGGCTTGTGGCCTGTGTTACTCTGAGACATGTTAGTATTGCACTATTCCACCTCATATCATGAATTGCATTGTGTTAAGTAGCATTAATGTCAAATATAATTGTAGATGTTTTTGTTAGTAGGCCAAATACCATGCTCCTCATTGTGTACATGAATGTGTGACATTAAAGGATGTTATATCTCAAATACATATAATACTGGTGTGTGGGATGTTACTCACCAGCATGAGGTGCTGTGGTTGCAGCTCCTGAGTCATGAGCCCCTGGAAGTCCACGGACTGCTGTGATGCTCAGGGACCAGCGTATCATCTCCTGCCAAGTGTTGTATTCGGTTTCCAGGGGTAGACCACCGCCTGTTCCCCTCTGGTGCATGGCTTCCTGCCCCATCTTCTCTTTCACCGCCTCTTGCAATCGTTCCACCTTTTTTTAAGTCCCTCGACAGTCCTCCTCTGCAGAGCCACACTGTTTACAGCATCCTCTACCACCAACCATGCTGTCTTATGCCTTCGGGCAATGCCTTTGCCCTTCTCCTGGCCAAAGAGGGCACTGTGGTTGTCCATGATGGCCTGGACTAGTGCAACATTCTCATCGAATGAGAAGTTTGGGCATGTCATGTGCTCCTCCTCTGTGGCCACCTGGCTTGCTCCCTATGCCCCTGAAGATCTTCCTACCTTGTCTTCACCTCGCCGGGTATCACACCGATCTGTCCTGGCTCCAAAATCTTCATCCAAGCCCAAGCGGGGGCTAGACATCCATCATCCGGCAGCTGAAGAGGTCCAGAAGAGACCCATTTTCTTCTTCCGACGACTTCCTGACAAATGACGGTTCCTTTAAGGGACGTCATCCAAGATGGCGTCCCTCAAATTCTGATTGGCTAATAGGATTCTATCAGCCAATCGGAATTTAGGTAGGAAAATTCTGATTGGCTGATGGAATCAGCCAATCAGAATCAAGTTCAATCCGATTGGCTGATTCAATCAACCAATCAGATTGAGCTTGCATTCTATTGGCTGTCCCTTAAAGGAACCGTCATTCGTCAGGAAGTCGTCGGAAGAAGAAAATGGGTCCTCGGTGGAGGTCTTCAAGATGGAGCCGGTCCTCATCGGATGAAGATAGAAGATGCCGCTTAGATCAAGATGGTTGCCGGTCCGGATTGCCTCTTCTTCCCGGATTGGATAAAGACTTTGGAGCCTCTTCTGGACCTCTTCAGCCGCTGGATGATGGATTTCTAGCCCCCGCTTGGGCTTAGATGAAGATTTTGGAGCCAGGACGAATCGGTGTGATACCCGGCGAGGTGAAGACAAGGTAGGAAGATCTTCAGGGGCTTAGCGTTAGGTTTATTTAAGGGGGGTTTGGGTTAGATTAGGGGTATGTGGGTGGTGGGTTGTAATGTTGGGGGGGGTATTGTATGTTTTTTTTTACAGGCAAAATAGCTGAATTCTTTGGGGCATGCCCCGCAAAGGGCCCTGTTCAGGGCTGGTAAGGTAAAAGAGCTTTGAACTTTTGTAATTTAGAATAGGGTAGGGCATTTTTTTATTTTGGGGGGCTTTGTTATTTTATTAGGGGGCTTAGAGTAGGTGTAATTAGTTTAAAATTGTTGTAATTGTTTTCTAATGTTTGTAAATATTTTTTATTTTTGTAACTTAGTTCTTTTTTATTTTTTGTACTTTAGTTAGTTTATTTAATTGTAGTTATTTGTAGATATTGTATTTAATTAATTTATTGATAGTGTAGTGTTAGGTTTAATTGTAACTTAGGTTAGGATTTATTTTACAGGTAATTTTGTAATTATTTTAACTATTTTAGCTATTAAATAGTTCTTAACTATTTAATAGCTATTGTACCTGGTTAAAATAAATACAAAGTTACCTGTAAAATAAAAATTAATCCTAAAATAGCTATAATATAAATATAATTTATATTGTAGCTATATTAGGATTTATTTTACAGGTAAGTATTTAGCTTTAAATAGGAATAATTTATTTAATAAGATTTAATTTATTTCGTTAGATTTAAATTATATTTAATTTAGGGGGGTGTTAGTGTTAGGGTTAGACTTAGCTTTAGGGGTTAATACATTTATTAGAATAGCGGTGAGCTCCAGTCGGCAGATTAGGGGTTAATACTTGAAGTTAGGTGTCAGCGATGTTAGGGAGGGCAGATTAGGGGTTAATACTATTTATTATAGGGTTATTGAGGCGGGAGTGAGGCAGATTAGGGGTTAATAACTTTATTATAATAGCGGTGCGGTCCGCTCGGCAGATTAGGGGTTAATAAGTGTAGGCGACGTTGTGGGGGGCAGATTAGAGGTTAATTAATATAATATAGGGGTTGGCGGTGTTAGGGGCAGCAGATTAGGGGTACATAGGGATAATGTAAGTAGCGGCGGTTTACGGAGCGGCAGATTAGGGGTTAAAAAAAATATGCAGGGGTCAGCGATAGTGGGGGCGGCAGAATAGGGGTTAATAAGTATAAGGTTAGGGGTGTTTAGACTCGGGGTACATGTTAGAGTGTTAGGTGCAGACGTAGGAAGTGTTTCCCCATAGACAACAATGGGGCTGCGTTAGGAGCTGAACGCGGCTTTTTTGCAGGTGTTAGGTTTTTTTTCAGCTCAAACAGCCCCCATTGTTTTCTATGGGGGAATCGTGCACAAGCACGTTTTTAAAGCTGGCTGCATCCGTAAGCACCGCTGGTATCGAGAGTTGAAGTTGCGTTAAATATGCTCTACGCTCCTTTTTTGGAGCCTAACGCAGCCATTCTGTGAACTCTCAATACCAGCGGTATTTAAAAGGTGCGGCCAGAAAAAAGCCAGCGTTAGCTACGCACCCCTTTGGCCGCAGAACTCTAAATCTAGGCGTTAGAAAGCCTATGTAGAGAATGAGTAGGACTGCTCTATACAACATAGCCCAGCCAAAAAAGGAAATGAAGGGGGCGGAGGAACAGACAATACCAAATAGGATTATAAATCTTATATTATTACATTTATATATATATATATATATATATATATATATATATATATATATATATATATATATATACACACACTCATGTGTGCATTTTTTACTTGCATAAAATATATATTTATTGTGGCATTTTTATAGTCTGAAGTTTACCATCACTTTAAAGAGAATAAACAAATACAAATGAGATAAAACGTCTTAATAAAACAATCATTTGTATTACATGAGAAAAAGTATGAATTTCGTACTTAAAACATTTATAAAATAGTTTCTTGCTGAAGCATGATTTTATTAAAATAAAAAATCTGGCATTTTGATTGTTTTAAATTGGCTATTATAAGTAAAATTCACTGTGACATAAAAAAATCTGAAGTAAAAATGTTCTTTGTCAGTGGTTTCCAACCTTTTTAATAGCAAAGCACACTTTACTGTGACAGACAAATGCATGATGCATATACATTTTTCTAAATGATTAGTTAAAACATCAGTTTTACATACACTAACAGTAATTAAAGTGGTTTGCAGAACAGTCGTAGGTGTTACATTAATAGTGCACAGATAAGGCTTAAATGGACATAAAAGTCATTTTTATTGGCTCTTAAAGAAAGAATCGTATAAATGTATCAAAGGTTATTTTTTCAGATGTAAAAACAGCTTTAAAAGTATTTTTTTTTTTCTTAAACAGAAATATTTTTCATAATTGTTGTGTATGCTTAGCAGGAATATTTTAAATGTAATATCCCTTTAACAATGATCAAATATATTTAATGTTTTAAGTATAACACTCTGGCATTTTCATTATTTTAAATTGGTTGTTACAAGAAGCAAAAGTTACTTTGACATAACATATAAGAAGTAAGAATTTCTTTTGTCAGTGGCTTCCAACCTTTTTAATAACAAAGCACACTTTTCTATGCACAATGCTTGTACTTTTACTGTTTGAGTGATTGTTAAGTCATTTTATTGTTTCATTTAAAAGAAAGTTTTTTTAAAATGAATCAGTTTTTTGTAGAATAATATGTAAAACTTTAGGACTAGATTACAAATGGAGCTCTATTTTGCGCTTTTGCTATAGCGCTAATTGCGCAAAAGTAAACCTTTTTTTGCACTGATATTACAAATTGAAAGTAAAAAGTTATTGCTCTTGTGTTAACCCAACAAGAGCAAAAATTCAACGTTGGAATATTGCCTGCACGTTCACATATTCCCCCATAGAGAAATAAAGTGGAAAAAAAAAATCTAATACCCCACTTTCGCGCAAACCCGATCACATATTCTCATGTGCGCTAACTAGACATGAAAATATGAATATTTCACATTCAAATGTTCTGCACATAGAAGAATATGTTCTATTTATGCATACATACATACATATATATATATATATATATATATATATATATAATATTTTGGTAACATATAAATCTAAACCTATATACTGTATATCGATGATTACATATAGGTATAGATATATACAGATATGTATAGGAAAATCTATTTATAAATACATAGAACATATTCTGATATGTGAAGAAGATTGGAATGTGAAATATTACAGTGAATACACACTATAAGGCTTTGCAATGTTCTGATGCATATCTATGTTAAAGCCCTTTGCCTGCTATTTGTTTTTTAACACCTGAGTCCTTATAACTTTCTTGTGCAATATTTTTAAAAGTTTTTATTAGATGGTGTTATTATGAGTGTAACTATACATTGTAATATATTTTTGATGTTTTTTGTGACACTTTTTAGTTTTGCGAAACAGTTAACCACAGCTATGAGAACGAGTAATCATTCTTGCGTAAATTGCGATTGCATCAAGTGATCGCATTTATTTTCAACTTGTAACATCAGCGCAATTTAACATGCACACAAACGATCATGAAAACCTGATATTGCTTGCGAGCAAATGCTCCACTCGTAATCTGGCCCTTAATGTTTTTTGCCCATTTAGAAATATTTTTAAGGGATATTTTTTTTTCTCTTTCCTATATTATGCCATGACACATTGATGTTTTCTGACAAACTCCAAGTATACCTTATGTTAAAGGTATAATAAAGGCCATTGCATAGTTTTACAGAATGTTATTAATTGTCCTCCTAGTAGATATATATTTTTTTTATTGAACATTTTGTAAAAAATACAATACATTTCAACCATCAATACAGGTTTGAACATTCTATGAAGTGACTAAAATGCTCTCTGTATCCAAATGTGTTGTGAGAGTCCATATAGTTATGAGTTTTCTGTGTATCTCCTTTGTGGCTTGACCTTTACGAGAAGCATTAGCAGAAAATGTGTTACAGATGACGAAAACATGACCTTAACATTTTGTTCAAAACAATGAAAAGCAAAAACATATATTGAAATGCAGAGTCCAAAAATTTTTAACAGACAAAACAAATTAAACCAACAATTGGTTATGAATAGTGTCAATAATACATCTAACAGAGTTCTCTTTCCACTCACCTAAACAATAAGGGTCATAAGTAAATTGACCTAAAGCTCTCAGATAAAAAAAATATTGTGGGTTCAAATGAATTAGCCAAGTGCCCTGCTTATTACTTATTAAGATTATAGATTGTCCTTATGAAGTAACCAATAGTACCATACCTTATAGAATGATTCTGTTGTGTTTTGGATTTGTGCCGCAGTTTCATACATAGAGTAAATGTATAGAATTTTGTTTACAATTTCCCCCCAAGCGGGAGCATCAACTTTCCAATGCTTTGCTATACTAGTCCTGACCGTGGTACAGATAATTCTAATGAATGTATTAATATGAGAGTTAAACTTCGAGAATCGCTCATTCAACAAGGCCTGAGACAGTAAGCGCTATATTTTCATCTATTATAGTGCTCAATAATCTTATGAACATCAGGGCACTCCCACCACATATCTTGATTGTTTTGGTTACACTGATTATAACTTTTAATTTGGTAAATACTGGTAGTAGGACAGGTACATCGAGCTATTTAAAGTCATTACGAATAGTCTCCATATGCATAATTCCTGTCCCAGGATCTACTAGCTTACCAAGTTGTGTTTTTTTCCCTAACGGATCTCACATAACAAGCTGCATAAACCAGTTTATCAGTTTTCTCACTTCTGATCCACCCGGCTTTGACCTTAACACCGGAACTAATTGGTATTTGGACCGTGAGGTATCGCCCAATTCAGTCTTGGCGCACAAATCTATACCCCGGTCCCAGCATCTATTTCAGATCATCTACAATTTCCGAAAAATACTGAGGCATATACTGTTATTATCTGGAATATTTAGGAACTTTGTTTTCACCATCTGCTAAAGGTTAGCTGGAACGTTAACCTCAAAGATAACCCGGAATCACCGGTCTATGAAATTTGTTCGGACCTTACTTTGCTATTATCGTTTGGGACTTTTTAGTCTCTAATAAGGACTGCTTCCAAAAGGGGAATTAGATTTATATCAGGTACTTGCTATCTATAT